>NW_028277167.1:12612166-12915833 GCF_051122295.1 Plectrocnemia conspersa
ATCGTGTCACGCGCTTTTTATTATCATCCTATTGAACCCGTGCCAAAACGCTTTTCACATCCAAGACGCACATCCCTATGCATATGCTGTTTATATTTTCTCAAGAAAGTTTAGCGGAAAAACCTTGACCCGCAAGTTCGACCGTACCATTCGGATTGTACTTTCGATTCGTTCGTCCGTTAACTTGCGCACGTGGGCAGCCACAGAGATAGATAGGTAGTTTAGAGATATTGGCAGAGGGACAAGACGCGGCGCTTCTCTCGTTTCGCGGGGTTTAGTCGCTTGTCACCCGCTGACCGCGCTCGACGCGAAAAACGAACCCACCCCCGCCGCACCCACGAAGCATCCGAACCTCAATAAGATAGATTCGCACGATTCGATCGAACGAAGAAACTAGGTACAGGCGAAGAGCGAGTGCGCCTCAAATATATTTAGACCGTTTTTTACATAACGTACTACTTATACACTCCTCACGTGCTTGTTTGTCCAAGTGTTGTTTTGTTTCGCGTGTGCTAACTGTGGTGTGTGTTCAGTCGTAGTATATAACCGATCGAGTCTGGATTCATGGTGGTTTTTTCGGTTCGCATTCGCCTTGCCAATTAACGTTCGCGTCCCATAGATCGCCAGCGTATTTCTAAACACAGGCTTATATAATAATTTCAAGATCATCTGTGCGCAGGCTGAATGTCGCTACCACCGCTAGACATCGGTGCTGTGATCGATATTTAATCAGTAATTTGTACGTTTATACTAAAACGTGCGTGCGTGCGTTTCGGAGGCATTTTGAAGAAAATTACATCATGCAATCGACAATGGTATATATCCATGAATTTATGTTTATTTCATTCGTAAACACGGAATTGATTTTAGTGCCTTTTCAGCTACACGTAATATAAGCGATGTTGTCAATAAAAACATACAATTCGAGTGCAATTCACAAGCGTAAAAAAATGTAGCTCATCATTAGCTGGCACTATAGTTTGTAGCTATAAATACATACACATAAGATATGTCACTAACCTTCTCTAACTACCGCTAGTACAGTGGTTTCTAACGTTCTATAGTCGAAATACAAATTGAATCTACACAAAATTAAGCAAATTCGATCGCGCAGTTTTTTTCTTCGTCATCTCTCGTTTAATTTAATCCTTGCCAAAGACTTTCGTTGAACTAATCGTACTTCCTAGAGTCGGTCATAAAACTTATATTGCTTAACAATGTTTTCGGAATTATGTGTTCCTTTTTTTACTACCTGCTCTGATTGCAGCTGTAAATTTATCAGATTTAAACCACTACCTGTTTTTAAAATTGTTTATAAAAGATTAATTTTTAAATAAAAAACAAGTTTGTTTATTATTTTATTGCTAGAGTGGACATGTTTAGGTAATCTTAATGTAACGACAAAAGTAAGAGGCTTTTGGTTTAATTATTAATTCTATGTAAGATTGCATTAACCTCACAAAGAAAAATCATGCAATTTTATCCAAGGCATTTAGTACTGTTATAATATTTATTTATGGTTGTTTTGTTTGTATGTTGCAGTTAAACTGTTAAATTTCGATAAAATATTCAAAATGTGCACTAACTATGAGCTTTGGGTAATGTTAACCATGCTACATTTCGTGTATACTTTTATTAGATAATGTATGCTTTACCCAGTGAGTGTAAATTCTCCGACGTAAGCTAGTTACATCCTCAAGGAACAAGATTTGATAAACAATACTAATTGTAGAGCCAATAAAAAATAGCGTTGCGCAGATTAGATGCGATTATATTTATATATTTTCAACAAGATTTACCTTACATAAATTGTTTAAAATACCTATTTAATATATAAATTATTTAATTAGGATAAGAGCATGCAATAACTAATTATTTTGTGTGTACTGTAACTGAAGTGATTTGATAGTGCATACATTAACTAGAAATTCACTTTGCCTGTAACATATGTATATAATACAATGTTGCATGTTGTGTTTTTTTTCTATACAGTTGTATATTGTAATTACAATATATATTATATTCGCATTGATTATTATGTTATATAATTATTTACAAAGTAGGAAGTGTATATCTCTTGTCTCTTGGTGATAAAAAACCACAATGCATGTAGTAGCTGCTTAAATATCGTTATCTACGCTTAGACAATTGTGTTTGTTTTATTTTTATCATATTTTGAATGCGAAAAACAGTGTTGTAGATCATGTATATAAAAAATATTATCTTACTAGAAATAGTCATTATTCATAATTTGACCTAAATTGATTGATTCTTTTATTATATAAGTATATTTTTTATATCATGGTACGCAGTGTAAAAATGTGATTATTTTATTTGCTTAGGTGCATATTTTTTTTCTATACTACATAAATGTTACATAAACCATCTAATTTTGACTAGACATGTTTGTATATATGTATAATTATTATGTACACGTAAATTCAAGCATATACATATATTGCATCAAAGCAAGCGCATTCATCTGTGTATATCAAATAATTACAAATTTATGTTCAGTCAGGTTAGATAGATAATACCTGAAAGACCTGGGTTTGGCTCCCATTTAAACTTTAGTTTTTTCAATTTCTATCGTGTCTAGGAGATCAGAATTGGTGATTAATATATTATTTATAATATTTATAATTCCAATCGATTATCACATATAGGTTTTCCTAGAATTTTCTTATCTCACAATGGAGCTGGGTCGTATGCATAGTGACTTTCATTGATTGTAAGCCATAATAATAGTTAATGATTAATAAATATATGTCACTAATTAACAGACTTTGATTTTAGTCTGGTGGCTCACTACTTAATTAGTAGTTGTTGATTGTATTTATCCTGTTAGCTTTTCTCTGATAATATTATATTTGTTGGGCGTAGTGATGTACATACTTATTTCAGATGTACATATCTTACTGACTAGTACATTCAGCTACGAACAACGTGTTAATTAATCTCAAGTTTTCAATCTCCACATGTCAGATATTACTCAACTATTAGATACAGTCGAAGATAATGTTTTAGAGATTAGTTGGCATTCGTATATAAACCCGTTCTTGAAAAAATATCTTATGCAACAAGTTGTTGTTCGCGTTTTTTTATTATTATAATATTCACTTGTCGCCAGTTTTGGTTCAAGTCGTTTTCGACAATCGTTGAGCCGATGGTGCCAAAATAACACTTGAATGAAGATCGCGGCGGCTGTAGCGACCGCTTATTTCTGAACAACCAGAAATAGCTCCGGTGGCCATATTGTGTCTTCGCGCTTTCCATCTGCGTTAAATACAGAGTAGAGACGGCGGGCTTTGTTTTGCGACTCCCGAGTCTCGTGACTCCCAAAATACTGTTCTTATGATGAAAATACGCACACGCATAGATGCGTTGAATTGAGTTATTGACCCTTGTCTTGATGAATGTGCTAGGGCGTGTATTAAGATTGATAAGATAAGTAAGCGGAGCGCAACCATTTCGCGCCGCAACTCCGCATACCGTGATTGGTAATATTTTCGGGTGCACGAGCCGGCGGTTATCGGTCAGTCACGCCGAACCGGCTCTCTCGAATACCTGTTTTTCGGCTTTGGCTACGAAGAAAGGGGAATATGCACGTAAAATAATTCGAAGGCAACGAGCTCATTGGGCAATGCTCGAGAAAAGCGTTTAATTCATAATATACCGAGCCCCAGTAGCGTCCTTGATTTTTTATTCCGGCTGGTGCGTTAAAAGGCATTAGCACGTTGATAATTTACATGGCGCTTTTGCGTAACTATGTGCCGTGTGACACAATGGTAAAAGCGTCAGACTAGAGACAAGACAGGTTCGGTAAATAGAAACAGTTTTTTAAGCGTTTTTTTACACGGTCCACTGGCGTTCGAAGTTTCTAAACTGATTGAAAAGTAATCTGTCCACGTTGCAGGTAATGAGGTTCTTCTGTTTGTCGTCGATCGAGAAAATGTTATTATTATATTTTTATGTGGAATGTTTCGATACGCGAGTAGCAGTAACTAGGCTTTGTTCGCAGCCGCTCAAAAAGTGGCTCTAGTTCGCGGTACTAACGAGTAGATTTGAATGATATCCATTGTTGAATAATTATGGGAGTAGTGTGTAAAGGGAACAATGTAAAGTGATTTTGCATTGATATACTAGATACATATTTATTTTTATTATTTACAGTTAAAAGTATATCCATACGTTGCGTTGTTTTAATAAACATTGCAATATTCTCATACATACATGAATAGAAAGGCAGTCCTTCAGAAATAGTGCATATTAAAACTTCACGTCAACCAAAAATAATTATGATACGAAACACGGTGGTTTGAGCGGGGTGACTACTTTACTCAAGGTCCTCGAGTGTAACTGAGCAACATTTGAAACGAATAGCATTTAATATAATGCTTATTTATATCAGGGGATGGAGGTGGTTTTGAGCAGGGTTATAGAAAATAACTATGGCAAATTAGATTTATAGGTAGAGCAAACATATATGTACATATATGATATTTTATTGGTTTGCAAATTATGTGTATTGGTTAATTTATATATGTGGGTCTAATCAAACATATTTACATGCTGGCTTTTTTAGAAAACATTAGCATCCAAAATCAACGATGCTTTTCTTCAAAATTAATGCATACATTAAAATTCTTCAGTGTAACTGACGCATTTCAGTCAGCGGTGGTGCTTGGCACGCGCCTCTCCCGACGTTTAACCGTAAAAACCGTCGTCAAAATCGATCCTCGATCCGTTTTTGTCATCCGACGTTCATCTGCGACAAGGTCGACGATTCTTACGAACCTTTCGTTGCATAATCGAAAAATTCAAAGTTTGCTGCGCACGTGTTCTGTCCCCCGCGCTCTTTGCGCTTATTTCGGTCCATGCGCGACTTTCTCCCGTTTGTTTTTTCTCGCACAAATATCTGTATCGCTACGCCATTATTTGCGAAAGTAATTCGCCTCTAGCCGTGCTCCAAATTCGTCTAGTGTGACAGTAAAGTTTCTGCATGGAAAACATAGACAAATAGTGAATGGAAATTATCTGTGTGTATGTGTAGATGCAATCAAAGCGTAATGGAGCATCGCATGCAACCGATGACACGCTAAATGCGAGTTAATTCGTTCGTGAGAGAATTCGCTCACCCGGTACCATTTAAAATTACTCGATGATGATCGTATCACAAAAAACTATAGCTTAATGTTAACAATAATCTTAATAATTTTATATTTCGTACATTCATCATTTTGCTTAACTCTGCCATAATGAGGCAAAGCATTCGAATTGATGGCGCAACATTATTATATATTTTTACGCTGCAATGTTTTTGTCCATTGACTATTGAAAATACATAGACCGTAACTTGAAAACAATACGCGGAGTTTGACGCCTTTCGCTTCAGTAATCAGTAAAAATAATATTTCACGACTTATTTTGATTGTTTTGCTAAAAAATCAATAGGTATTTTTTTGAATATGTGGACCTCATACAAATTCCATTGTTGAATTAACACATTACAATCAGTTATTTTCTCGAAATTTCAAATGTTTGCCATTTTTTTCACGTTATATATATTGCCATCTTTGGATAATAGTTATTTTTATTACGTTTACACGATAACTTTAACGCCAGAAAACTCGTGATCCGTGAAGTTTCGCTATCACGCGAAAACACGTGAACGGACCGCTATGCTTTATGTTGCGACACCTGTTTTTGCCCTTCAAATAGAATTTGTAAATGCATGTTTTACACGAGCAATTAAATGAGTGAATTAATTCACTCATCACAAGTTTAACAAATCTGCGCGTGTCTTTTAGAGTCCGGCTATTTTCATAACGTACTTTCGTACAAAGGCCAGCCATGCTGACGAAACCGAACGTGACCGGTTTTCGTGCATTTTTATTGGCAGCGGCCACGTGGACGATTCGCGATTTTTACACGTAGATGTTGCAGTTCGATAAAGCGTTAGTTGCTCGCTATCACTGCGAGTCACTACTTTGAACACGCACTGATAACAGTGTGGTTTTTTTGTCAATTAATAGATAGTATTGTTTTTAATGTTTTTTTTTTGGTCAAAGGCACATATAAGTAATGAAAAAATATTTTGACGTACACAAAATCACGTTTTGTTTTAATGTGTGGCGGTAATTTATTTTCCATACATCTATAAAAATAATGTTTGAAGAATGGTTAGTGTCATTGTGAGAAAAAGTTTGTTTAATTCGTTCATTGATAGAAAACATTTGACTTAGTGATTGTGATTATGTATTTAACACTAATATAATAATCTTTGTCGGAAATTATACATTAAAATATCCATTAGCTTGTATGCAATGCTAACGGATCCGATTCGCGATTTCCTGTGTCCAATATTGTCTGTTCAATATTACATAGTCCAATGTTTCCTTCATTCATCGCACAATATTTATAATTTGTATTTAAAATTGTCATCAAACTGAAACCAGTTAACTGTCATTAACTACATCAGGTTTTCTCATTTATTTGATTGAGATAATTTTAATTGAACACGTTTTTTATAAAATACAACAATATTATTTTGATACGTCATAATCTTTGTGATGATTTAAAAAAAAATTATGTATTATGAATAAATTATATTAAATGAAACTATTTTTACATACTGCACTTTGATTCAACGAATAGTTTTATAATCGGCTATTTAAAAAGCCATCAAAACAATACACGATTGTTAAATTCTGATTTCAAAATCATAATTTTCAACTTTTTTTTTATAATAAAGAAAGTAACATAATGACATACAAGTATTGAACATTAGGTTTAATTGGTACCTTAACTACAAAACGAGTTCAGTTGCTATGGGTGAGTTCTACTTCTATGCTCCGACACGTTTTTCTAGTTTTATGTCTCTAATTAATAAACTTTGACGGGCGTCTCTTGCACTGCGTCGACTCACTCGTGAAGTATGCCGAAGGTACCTTTAAAATATGTAGATCGATTAATTTCCGATTATACAATATGCCCATTTTCGATTTCGCAAATTCAGCGACATTGGTGATGTTAGGGGACGGACATTCCGCAAGTCTAATCAAACAATTTTTACTAATACCATCTGGTACAATATACAACGCTCAACCTTCGTGTCGAATGTGAAACCTCGCTCGCATTTCTGTGGATTTATCGCCTTCGAATTAATTTCTTAACGTAATTTAACGTCCGTTCCGTTACAGCGATTCGACGTCGTGGAGGCTCCTTCGCACAGGGAACTATGCATGCTGTACGTACTCGCATATCTACTGTCTTTCGGCGCAGGGAACCTGATTTCGCCGCTGGGAGCACGACCACATACTTTACTGTTGTGCCCGGTCACGAAGCAGTTTTCGGTCGGTTCTGGTTTTTTCTGCAAAGCCAAGAACATCGACCCGAACTCTCGTCACCCATAAATTATGCAATCGATGTGCAGTGTGCTGTTGTCTTAGGTGCCGCTTCTAGGAAAAAAATCATCGCCCGACAGATTATATCATGCGAATGCCGTTATTGGAACGCTTTTTACTCGTATCGTAGCGGCGCATTCTAGATAGTTGCTAGCTCGAGGGGGTCCACTTTTTTAATTGGGATTTTTACCTCCCCGCTTGCTCTATTCAGATTTGCGGAATTCGATTCATAGTTCCAAGTACAATGCTCTAGCTTTGCACTCGGCCCTACAATAGTGTTCTATCGACATATTTCTAAGAAGGAATTAAAGCTATTATTTAAGGCTTCTTCCTATGTTCTTAGTGATTTATTTCTCACCTGCGTCGCTTCTTATTGTCCTCATTGTCACATCGAAAGTGAAAAGGTTTTTGCTTAAAGTTTTATATTACTTATCTCGAAATCGTAATCTCTCACATACGCCGTATGTTCTAATACCGAATCACGACTGTATAAATTTACCGTTTCGATTTCTAATTGTCATTTTATAATATAGCATTTCGTGACATTTCATTTCATCGATGAATTCGCCTTTCGAAATGGCCTCTTGTCCAACGCGTTATTTATGACACGCCTTTAAATTGTATTATTGCGATATAACACATACGTGCAATTATTATTATAATATATTATTGCTCTACAGTTTGTTAAGAAAAGTTTGTATTATTGTACATATTGTGCATGTTTGTATAATATATGTAATTCGGTACGTACTCACAATACTGACCTACATTTTGCTGCGCGTAATATTTGTGGATAGTCTTTGTTTTTGAGCTACTGTTAATTTTAAAGGTTTTCAATGCTAGTGTTAAATCTATGCAGGGTTGAGGGATCTAGATAAGTTATTCTAAATGTGGCTATTACATAACCATATTTTCAATGTCGAGCTTCGAAAGGCATAGGCTGAAAATCGTCCCAATATCAATGACCAAAATTTCGACTGGCACTTTGTTTTTTACTTTAGAAGTAGAACTTAAACAAATACTTTGTTTATAAACGCACGTAACTCGTTTTTGATATTTTTGCGCCCAAATAAATATCGATATTTATTTGGGCGCAAAAACCGCCCCGGACGGCACTTGTTTGGGGGCGGCATTTTCGCGATGGAAGGACCGCTCGTTTAGTGAGGTTCTTAATTTAAATTTATTTGGCCAAAAGTTACACCAGATTTTCCGCATTTGAGACGAGCACGTACTAAAATAATGAAATGCATGATAACTATTACATATTTCATCAAACATAAGCATATTATGTGAAAGATATGTAACGTAGCTGGAGGGGGGTGGGGGCAAAAAAGGCCGTCTACCCTAGAAGACATGCATTAAGTTACAGATTTTTAGGTTTGTCAAAATGTTTTTTGTTAAATAATTCTTTAGAATAAGGGGGGGGGGGGTTAAATTGCCCCAGGCGGCACAAACCATAGTTACGCCACTGGTACAATAGTGTGTTAATTAAAATTTAACATTTAAAATATTCATTATAAAATAGAATATATTTAAAAATATATAAGCATTCCACCCTTTAAGCGATAGCGCTGTACATGTACGGCGGTCGATATTACACTGTTTCGAGGTACCCCAGATAGTTATACATTTACATATACAACTGAAGAAATAATAAATAAAAAACATTATATTTATATCATATTTTTTTATAAATTAAATAGTACGTAAATGTACATAACAAAAAACATGTTATATTAATTTTATAAAAAAAATATTGAGAGCCTCTGAATTGAAATAAAAAAAATCCACAAAAGCCGAAAAATATATAAAAAATATTAGAAAAATGTTAAAATAAATTATTAAACACCCCAATACGAAAGTTTAATCAGCCACACCAACGCATTGTGTGGCTGATTAAGCTTTCGCATTTCCTTGACAAAAATAGCATTTTAAATTATTTAAAATATTCATTTATTTCTTTCTGCGCGACAGAATTAACGAGCCTTTTATAAAAACGTAAAGGATGCCAAAATTATTTTTATTAAAATGTCCTGGCTGATGTTCATCCTAAATCCACCAAACGCCAGTCAAATTATGTTTTTTTTTTAAATATGTGTCGGTAATTTAACTTTTTTAGTAGGATATAATACATAAAAGTTTTCAACTAATTTGAACGCCTGACAACAGGCATACAGTTAGTGCATGTCGGCTTTTTATGACAACGCTGTAAAAGTCAGCTAAAATCTAAAGGTTACCAAAAAAGTTGCTTACGCAATATCGATTCTGTGGCGGCGGAATGCAAACGTTAACCTTGAAATGGTTAAATGTCACATTCTAGCGGACGCGATGGTGCGGCGCCCCTGATCGAATCGAAAAATTATTAAGAAATATGGATATTATAGTTACTGTTGGAATTTTGCTGAAAACGTCAGGCGTGAAAGTGCCGCTTTCGCCTGTCTAAAATCTAATAGTAAAAGTAATCCTTTCACATGTGTGAAAATAAAAATGCAGTAGTATAATTTCATTATTGTAGATCGTGAGCATGTATCGAATCATACTGCGTATTTGTACTTTTAATATTGTATTGTTTTGCGAAATTTTTCCTTACCTAAAAAGCACGTGGGTGAAACGAGTGATTTCCTATACTATTTTTACACATATGTATCAATATGTTGTTCAAGATTACAAGGTGATGTTTCTTCCGAGTAAACAATGATTTTATTTATATATCAATTCGTCAGACGTGTAGCCCTTTTATAAATATGAACTTCATTATCGATAACTAACCTACCCCAACCTTGAATCCAATACTGCGTAACTATTAAAATCTCTTACAATCAACGCGGAATCCGTTGTCCGAGGTCGTCGGCTATCCACAAGAAATGTGTGCTGAGCTTGATTTTTAATAATAGACTAGATTGGCAACGACTTTTTAAATTTGCTCATTTTCCGTTAGCTCTTCGAACTTTGCGACCTTGTACCATTTCCCTATTCAATAGTGTTTTAGCGTTTTTTTATTTGGTTCAATGGAATGATAGTTGCTGTTTAGTCAAACGCGGAGTACGCGATTACAACATATTATGAAATACTGTTATCAATATTGCAAACTGGATCATGAATTTATTTTTTTACGTTGCTTTATTTATTGATAAACGCTATCTGTTTTTACTGATAAAACACGACTGATTACGAAATTGTCAGTTTGTTGCCATTGTAGTTTTTCGTTCGCCATTTTCAGGTAACAATTCAATATAGTGCTTAAAGCTCCAGTCATTGGAATTTGTGTAGCATAAAATAAACAATATTTTGCGTATTCACTCGTTTGATATGAATGAAGTTTTTTATAAATGGTTTTGCAGTGTGCGCGCATATTTCTGTAGTCGTGGGAAGTGTAACGTTTGATGCAGCATTAGCATTACTCATTGTGCCTTAAGTTCATTCATAATTTGCTTGTTTACGTTTTTAAATGTTTCGAATAACTGTTTGATGCATTTTACTTTTTTATCCAACTGTGCGCCAAGTATTTCCTAAATGTGTTATTCGGCTGATTACATAACGACTCACATAAATCGTTGTTTGTTTCTCGATGCAATCAGCATTCTTATATTATAAATATTATCAGTTGTGTGTGTGTTGTAGTACTTCTTTCCGTGACTTGGAGAGTTTTATCAGCGGTCACACACCATTATAACGAAAAATAACACACTTATCACGGAAACGTGAATAAACCGCCACGTTTTCATGATCGTCTTTTTAGAAATATATTTTGGCGACTCGCGTGTATGCAATGTAATGACAGCATTATGCATGTTGCGACTGATTGAATAATCTGCGATTAGGTTTGTAAGGTTTGAATTGATCAATGAGACTTGTTTATGTTCGTATGCAACCGCATGGTGCTGTGTATAATTATTAGTTTATTACATGACAGTGTCGCGGCTATTGTCTCTGAAATTGACGCGAACGCTACGACCGGAAAAACCTGATTGAAAGATAACGACCGAAATACCAATATGTCGTTTAAAATATGTTTTTCCCAAGAATCGACGGTTGAGATATTATTTTTTTAAATTTGCATTTTTTTGCCTTATCTTATCCAAAGATAAAATGAGCTGTGTACTTAATATTTTTACTGCTTTATCAAATTTTGTGGAGTTCGTTATGGATGCGTTAAATATGCATTTTTTATATATTTAAAACGTGTCCCACAACATTCATCAGCAACAATACTTTTCGTATACGTACACTTTGATTTAACACCCTTGATTTTCAAATCAATAATTCACATTTTATTTAAAATTAATTTCTTGCTCATTATTTAGATATAAGCAAAATATTCTATACGGAAAAAGACCGCCAAATTTTAATTTCACAATGAAGAATTTTATGTGAAAATTGCTTTTAAATAATTAACTTTTGACGTATATCTACGGTTGAATACCTAAGCGTTCACACTACGACGATTTTATTTTTATTGACTATTTTTTACTTAGCAGTTTTTGAGATATCATATTGGAAAAAATCAATTCGCACTTCTCGGATCACGTAAAATCGTGCTGCCGACGTTGTAGTGAGAACGCTCGATAACCGGCCGTTCACACTGGCTGAGACGGCGAGAATCTGATTTTATTGCTTATGTTAAAAAAAATCATATTTTTTGTACTAGAGAAGATTAAAAAATAATACAATCGTGCCATTGCCGTAGTTCGGTTTGAGTTCACAAGTGCCATGATTTGTAAAGGTAATTTCTTGTTTGCGATATTTTACCGAGGGTTCTTCAAACTAAACTGAAAATTACGACTCTTCATTTATAACTTCAACAGTTTGGGTTTAGAATTACTTATGTGGGTCACGTTCAAAGTTGTAAGCAAAACTCGGGACGCGGGATTAAATTCGAAGTTCTGGAGATGATCCACAGTTCTTGAAACTTATATTGTAAAAACTAATCAACGAATATTTGATTGAATAGAAACGAGTGTAAATGATCAGATTCTGTAGCTAATGATTAAACATGCAAAATATTGTATACTAAAAATGCCAATAATTTACGCGCGAATGCTATTAAAATTGATCCAGCGGAGACGACACGGGAGTTGTATCGGTCAATAGAAGGGGTGATAGATCTCTCGAAAAGTGACATCATTAAATTATTTAGTTAACCGAATTCCTCGGCGAGCATGACGACGGGTCAACAGGTGATTGATAAGCCGGACGGCGTTGTATGCGGTCTTGCGCGCTTGTCTGCGCTCAGCCACGTTGCGCGCACTCGCGTCGCCGCCGCCGAACGCGGCGCACGTTCCGTCACGTACCTCCGCGCGACCAGTCCAGTGTGCCCTCGGTTTTCATCCGGTTCGGTTCGATTCGATTCCGCGCAGACGCCGGCCGCGATGGCCCCCTCGTCGGAAAGACCGCATGCTGCCGTAAGTCGCCATCTTGACTCCGTCTCCGATCGATCCGATTTTCCGCCTTTCCGAATTTCCCGATGCCGGCCGCGAACGAAAGCGTGCTCGCAACGTGCGCATCTTGACGCACCGTAACCTCAACACACTATTGTGAAAACGCGCCTCGTCCCCTCGCTTACTGCGTCGTCAAAAGTGACCAAACGGAAAACGCCGTGAAAGGAATGAGTGCGTTTAATTTACGTTCTATATTACGTTACACTACGGGAAGTGATATATGTATCGGGTTTTAATAAGACAGGTATTTAGATTTGACATGTATTTTTCCTCCTTGAAAATATCATGTCTTCGGCCACCAGACGCGAAAATTACTTTATATTTTGAAATCATAAATAGCTATTTTGCCGCGCAGCGATAAATTTTTGGACTTGATCTGTCAAAACATAGTGTAAATTTCAATCAACTATTGGTATAACATTGTGTTTTGACGTCGTGCAGGATGTAGTAAATAACAATACAATAGCGAAATAGTCAGTTTTTTTTACTTTGTTTCGTAAATAAAATAACAGCGTTGATATTGCAAGCATAATTTTGTGGACACTTTTGTGTATATGTACTCGATAATTAACCTCTAAAAGCAGTGGTATCAAACATTGACTATTTCAATGGCAACAAATTAAATGGTCAGAATTGAAATCAACTTTGGGTCAGATTTCATTAACCCTTTAGCAGTATCTTTCACCTACCCAGATAGTTATATATTTACATATACAATTATACACCCATCCCGCGACTTACGCGGTAGATACGTTTTTCACAAACCCCGCGTAAATAATTTACACTGATCTCATATTAAATTTGAAAAAAGATACACAATTCTCTATATAAAAAAATATTTATTCAAAATTGTAGTATGTACTTAACATAATATTTTTCTTATAAAACAACAAAACATTAAACTAAAAACCAAAATTAGAAAAATGTGTATTCATCCTCATTTTCGCTGCTGTCTTGTAACATTCTAACCATTTTCTTCATAACTAGTTCGAAATCGCTTTTATCATCATTAGAAGAACTGGTCAGTTCAATTCCACGATTGACGGAAATATCCGTTATGTTGGGTAGTTTTTTTATTATTAAAATCTCCGTGATCTTTGATTATATTTTTCGTAAATTTGTTCATTTCTTCGTACTGTGTACAAGTTTTTCGCAGGTTTTTTGGAATTTAATAGCACGTTCCATTTTTTTAAATGTTTTCCTATTTTCTGGCCAGCTGGAGAGTTTCATCTGATATTTTTTCAGTAAATAATGATGGTTTGACTGATTCTATGACTAAGTAATTCATCTTCAGTTATTACCTCATCAGTAAACAATTCTTCGATATCATTATTATCTAAGTCTTCGTTTTTCTTTTAATTATGATTTTGAATTTGAATTTTATTTTAATTATAATTTCTCACAATGATTTTGATAAATTAATTATTTGATAAAATTAATCATTTCTGTATGTAACGACAATATTTTGCAACCACTTCTGGTGATATCTAAAAAATAGATTTTTCCTGACCGCGTAAATCGGGAAATAGAAAATAATACAAAATAAATAAACATAACAAAAAATATTTTATATTAATTTTATAAAAAAATATCGAGAGCCTCTTAATTGATATAAAAAAATCCAAATATAATAAATTAACGAAATTAAATAATAGAAAAGTTTAAAAATAAATCAGCCATAAAACGTTAAAAATCACTGTTTTTTTCTATAATTTATTATAAATGAAATATAAAGTAATAATAAAAATAATTATAGAAAAATACGTAAAATTAACTCACTACTCAAAGGGTTAAGTCTAGTCATAATTATATTATTTGGGATCAGAATAAATATCAAATGGTTGGAATAAATAAAATAAAAATATTGGACGATCATGTGAATTAAAAAAATATGACATTTGTAAATATAAATGAGCAATTAATTATTTATCTTAGAAATATCTTATAAAATGAACATGGAACACCCCATGAATAACTCTCACGAATCTAGACCGACGGTGGAGTTGTGTTAACATCTGATAATATTGCCCAACTTGGTTGTGTCAATGTGTTTTATTATCATTGTCAATGTGTTTTAGTGCCAACAAGTTAGCATAAAACACATTGATAATGAACTGCCAACACTCGATTGACAGATCGACCAGTTGTGTTAATATTCAGCGTTACAGCAATAACACAATTGCCAACTAAAAAAATGATTCTGATCATCTGACCCATTTAATAAAGGTTGATCCGATTTTTTTAAATCTGCGCAAGTTCTTCGTTTGTCATTCTGGGCTTCAATTATTGTGTTATCTGAATTAGCCATAAGAAAAGCTGCGAACGCCGAAGAATCGACAATTCCGGGTCTTCGGCCACACTTTCACTTACAGCAGTAGTAGTCTCGGCTGAACGGGCGCCACGACAATGATGCATTCGTATCTCTAAAATGTTTTCATACATTGCGAATAGCTCAGTAGGACGATGCAATTTATCATAATCTTACCGTCATTTCTATACACAGTTCGTACAGAATTGTTATTTTAGTAGAACAATTGAACAATTTTATGCGATCCATTTCAAACTAACATTTGACACTTTGAACACGCGTGATTATTGACAAGCTGTCTGCTTTACAGTGCTAGCAACATAGGAAACTCGAATTGGATGACCCGAAAAATATGAGCCTATTTCAAAAATAATGCACTGATTAATTGTATTATTTGCAATAGAAATTGCATTTTTTATTGTATCGCTTACATCCTCTGAATTTCCGGGATTCGTTGTTTTCATATCTAAATTCTAGACAATGTGAAAGATATAATTCTTTAAAATTGAATCATACCTCCCGTCTTCTTCATTTATTAAGGAAATTCGCACGAGGAATAAAAATCACGATTGTTTTATCAATATTATTTTCACGAGTCTGGTAGTTAATCCACATAATGATAACGAAATAACATTTTAGTTGTATCAAATATAACATTTTTGAAGTGTTTTGTCATCTATTCGCGCGCCTACTTTGTGCAGATTTTTTACCGATTGAAGATTTTGGAGATAGCTGACACATGATTGCAAATACCAGATAAAGTATATGTTATTTTTTTCAAAACTTATATCTGCAGTCATACTTCATCTTTATTCGTATTAACATCAAGTGTTAAAGCAAATAGTCGATAAAACTATTTGACATCCCTGCTTTGAAGCAGTTTTTTCAACCATTTGTATGCGGGTTAAGATAGAATACGCGCGGGGCGGACAGCTAATTAAATATCATCAACAAAACAAATTGCTCGTTGAATTATTTTCTTCTTCGCCTAATGAATAGTCCGATTCCGTAATTTCGTCAACAAAGTGAATCCGTTTTCGAACAAATTATTTATTCCCTGCCGTAAAATAATTTGAAAAGTGACTTTAGAAGCAAACAATTTATTAATGAACTCAAATTCTTATAATAAAAATGTGACATTATAATTACATTGTTATATTCGGTAAAGTAAATTCCAGCTCTAAATAGTAAATATCGCAGTAAAAAATCGCCTTCGTCCGTCTATAAACGTCGTGAAACGTAGATTCTCGTCTCCCGCATACAAAGTTCTAAAATGGAAAATACCGAATTGGATTATTTTTTTAGTTTGTGTATCACTCTCAAACCTAATTTTATTGTGTAAGTGAAACAACCAGGAAGTAACGCGATTTGACTAAATTAATTATGTCCTTCTATAAATCACTAGCTTTCGAAAACGATTGTACGTGTGTGATTCGGGCTTAAGAATTTCTCAATTGGTAGTCCATACTTTTATATCATTTCATGAAATATTATATAGTATTTCAACAAATGAACGTATTGATATTTATTATTAAATTTAAAAAATGTGACTCGGGATAGAATCACTGCAGTGCATAGACAATAACCTGCAACTCCCTGATTAAATTATTACTTTTATCTGTGATAAATTATTTTCTATAAAACCGCGCCTCGCTTGACGAACGTCGAGCTTTTTTACAACCATGTATTGCCTCTACGCGGCCGCTTCGATGGCGTTGTTATAAATATTGTGTGCATTATGCACGCGGGCAATTAAACAGTCGTCTGTCAATCGACTGCATCGGGGATATTTTCAGCACAAAAACGACCAACCAACAAACGCAAGGTTAATTGTGTCGGATGCCGTTATTAAAAATACATAAAGCCGAAGCGTGACCACCGTCCGATTCGATAACGTTTATATCCACACTAGATTTGATTTCGCAGAACGAATATAATAATAATAAAAAAGCGAATATAATAATAATAAAAAAAATATTAACACGCGTTAAATTGCAATTGAGGGTTGCCAAACCTTGCGGCAGTGGTTGCGATTCCGAAACACGCGGAATCGGCGGTTATCCTTTTGCAATTGAACCAAACGAACAAACTGCGATCTCAAAAATATATTTTTAGCTGAATAGCGCGTAGCTTTGATTTGTTTATTGTCTTATTTGTTACTGTCAAAACCCGCGTTTATTTGGAGCATTGTAACACATACCAAGTTTGAGAATGCTCTCGTATATTTTTTTTAGCAATCTCGAGATGCTTTAGCGAAATGCTATCTAATCGGTGGTGCGACCGTTTCGAAACTTCCTGCGGTTTGTCGGTCGTTTAATTGTATATACCTGTCGATACTTCTGACAATGCCCATTGTGAATTTTACCCGAAATTACCAGTTATTCAGAAAGATAGAAAAAAGGGTTTGCAACATCGAATGAAATACGCGCCGCTGTGTTTGAGTACCTGTCGTCAAAAACGTGTATAAATATGTGCGTTGTTAGATAATAAATGATTGGCGTTGAAGATTTAGTCGGTCGTCAGTGCTAATAATTCATAAATCACTATTTTTATTCAATCCTTCGCTTGTCATAATGTATGTATGTAATGAACATCTGTATTTTCGTGTATTAGTAAATATTTATATTTTCTACTTCAGCGGCACGTTGATGTCACTCTCAACGCACATGTATGTTTTTACTTTCTGGTACGTTGGAAGTGTAATACGTGTTTTTTTTTTAGCTAAAGCATATCAGAATATAAATATTAAATTGCTGACGTCACTTTAGCGCTAGCGCGTAAAACCGGTCGCGAAGTTCTCTCCGCCGAAATCGCTTCTTGGTCATGATAGTGGCGATAAGGCGTCACACAACGTCGCTGTTGTTTTCGTGATTTATATATATATTTGAAAAATAGAAGAAGACGGAAGCTATTCCGGTGATGCGATGCCCTTTTCGTCTATTCCCGTCTTCGCCTCGTGTGTGTTGTTTACGACGCGTCAGGGCCGAGGTTTTGAGTCGCAATTTCTCTCTCTCGGGTTAACTTCAGTTGCTGGTCGTGTCGGGGTTGTGCAGCTATCGCCTCGAGCCAGGCGGCGGAGATCCGGTCTAATGCTTTCACCGCCGCTCGCCTTCCATGCCTTGAAACCCTCGTGGCCGCCGCGAGAAGACCGCGTGCTCGCCGTCCGCCACGTCGCTGAAGACTCGCCTCGTGGCCGAAACGATCGGTTCGTTCGATGGATTTCAAGAAATGCGAAGCCTATCGAACGACCAGGAAGTCAAGATTGAATTTCTCGCGTTGCAGAACACATGTACCACTTGTGGTCGGAGTGTTAAAAATATTACTGTGAGTCATCATCTCTATCAGGTTTTACTGATTGAGATGTCTCGAGAATAGATATATTCCAGGAAATGTATTATATTCATTGCAAACAGTCGATTATCACATTTCTCGTCTTTCTCACTCCACGTGTTGTCATATTGTAAACTAAAATACATAAAAAGGGTTATTTTATCATATAATAATATACTTAAGAGAGAATTTTAAGTATTTAGAGTAAATCTATAATTGAGTTTTTATTTATTTATTTAATATTTTAATATCATCAAATTTCTTTGGGAATTATGTGCTTTTACCGAATCTCTTTCACAGTTTAATAGGAATGGCGCTCATTTTTGTATCGTTTAATTGGGTCTTCTTAGTGATTGCAATTTTAGATTAATATCTTACCTATTGTCCCATTTTAAAGATATAAATATTCTTGGAGAGGTGTCAAAACCCATTTGAAATTTAGGTGGAATTCAGTAGATAGCTTTATCACCGCTGGAATTTCCCAGCTGCTTCGTTTTAGGATTAGTCAAAAGACTAATCGATAAACGTATACAAGTTATACATGATAAAAATGAGATTATTTTATATGCTATAATTTATTTTCGCACGCAGAATTCACGTGATCACCAAGAACGGATGAATTAGAAAAAATACACTGCTAAACAATAATATTTTAGAAATAAATAAAATTAAAAAAAAATGTAGGGAAAATCATAACTACAACAATAGTGAAAGGGACGATAAGATAATATTCTTGAGAACAAAAATCTACACTGCCCTGGGTACATCCCTCAGGATGATCGATCAATCATAGGTCAACAATTTAAGAGCGCATGTTGATGAAAATAAATATTATATTTTTAGTAATCCTTTCTAATAATATCAAATGAGAATAGTTTTAATGTTCTTACACTTTTTCTTATAGTTGTTAAAACAAACAGAAAATCCTGTTTGATATTGAAACTATAACATAAAATAAAAATAATTTAAATTGTATAAAACCACAGCAGTTATCGATGGTAACAGAATATCTTATTCAAGCCTCAGATTATTTACAACCTTTATTCTTATCTCAAATATATATATAATTACTGTTTTCAATATTGCATCAGATGATGTAAATAGATGCATTTGCTTTTATTTTAGTCATTGCCATATTTGTGTGTTAATATTGCAGTTTTATTTAGGAAATACCAATTATTTATATAAAAATTCTTGTTATTCTAATGTTTTTTTTTTGTTTCGTTTCAGGTGTTCGCCGACATTTATAAAAGTGGCTCTCAAAAATGTCCTTCTATCGTCAGTTGTTAGTGATCACAGTACCGTCAGTCGCCGTGTTACTTGGAATATATTGGTACAGACGCAGACGCGGATTCGGCACCTGTGACCCCGGTGGGAGTGTTAGAAAAGTTCTCAAGCAAGAACTGGAAGAGGCGCTGGAAGCCAAAACGTTAGAGAATAGCAAAATCGTCACGCCGACGAAGTTAATCGTTAAATCCGCTCCAATTGATATAGTTCCGAATGGAATAAACTCGCAGCGATCGTCGCCTATCGAACTTACAGACAAAGAACTCGATCTAGAAATAGAAAAAGTGAAAGCGCAGAGGCTTTACGATATGGACACGACCATAAAAAAGTGCTCCAAAGAAAACACACCCCCATTGCAAAGCAAGAGGGCGATATCGTTACCAAACAAAACACCCACAACAATGACGACGACTAGCTCGGAATCGCCGGAGAAGAAGACGGCCTCGTTTAGCGTGAAACAGGACTCTCCAATCTCGTGTCTGACCGAGCAGTTATTGAACAGCAAACAAAACAAGGATTCCTCCGTCGAGAGGTTGCAGAGTGACGATACAGCGACAACGCTCGTGAAGATTGAAATCCAAGAGGAGCCGAAGCTCGAAATGGAGTCAACGCAAGTAGTCGAAGCCGAGTGTCCGGCGCCAAAGACTGCCGTTAGTGATAGTAACGAACCAGAATCGAAAGTAGAATCGAAAAAATCTAGTAATGACAAATGTACAAATTCAACTAAAAGTGATAAAACCGTTAAGAGTAAAAAGTCTAGAAAACAATTAAACGTAGATAAGAAATCGAAAGAGGACAAGAAGAGCCCGAAAGACTCGTCCGACAAACAGCAGCAGTGTGTTAGCTTAGAAAATTCACTTAATAATTTAGATTTAAATAATAAAAATGACATTAACGTAGACGTAATATCCGATCAAGATAGTAAACAAGCAAACGAAAGCAATAATCAAAACACTTCCCTAACCGAAATCGACATGCCGCAAAACAGAGACTCAGCCAATCACAGCCCGTGCGACACGATGCTCGCCAGTCCTTCGCTTGGACACTTCTCGGACAATCACAGTGAGGTATGTATTTCAATTAAGTTTAATTAAATATTTATTTTTAATAAGATTGATTATTTTTTTTTAATTTACTTTCTTGTGAAAAGATATCTTCGATAGATAAATCTTTATTTTATTTTAATTGATTAACAAAGCTACAGAAGGATTTTTATACATAGTTTCCAGTGCTTAGAAAGTAGATGGATGTTTTAAAAAATATCTTTGATTGAATGCTTGCCAGTTTCTCTCTTGATTTGTCTGGCAATAGTTAATCACAGTAACAACTCTTCTTAGGAAGTTATCAATTATATAGCTGCTCTTTAAACTATATAACTATGTATCGTGGCTGTTAATTATTACCATCGTATTAAGTTGAATACAAAATTCGTTTTAGAATTATTGTTGTACATCTACGGTTATAATATGGTAAGTCACAGGCCGGTTATATTCTTACGGGGGAATCGAGCCCAGTACTGCACTGATATTATTTCGGCCACATTTTGTCTACAATGATATATCAATTTATATTATCTATTCCTCATAACTAATGAGAGTTTTTGCAATATATTTTTTAGATAATAATAATAACTAAAAATATTTTCTGAGAATTGATTTCACATATTAAATACAAACTCATAAAATTCTATTTCTGTGATATATATATGTATGTAGTGTTTATCGGGTTGTTTTCTGAGGGCAGCATCGAAGTAAACGTCAATGGTGTTTGTTAAGGAAGTCAAAAAAGGATGACATATTAGTTCATTGGCCATTAACCTATTTTCTTGGCCTTAAAACTTCATACATACGACTTGGTCTTGACAACTAACTAATTTTTTAATACTAAATACTACAAAATTAAGCCTTCATGTATCTAAAGATACAATCGAAGATTGTAACAATGGTTCTATTAAATTAGGAAAGCTGCAAATGAAATATGAAATAAGCTACCCGACTCATCTCATTGTTTCTTTAAATTTTTTTATGTTCCAAAGTATTAATAAATTATTTTAATATATTGTATTTTTATCTTAGGGCTCAAACGACAGCGGTAAAGGTTGTTCGGAATCGCCTAGTCCGCCGCCTACGAACGTCAGCCAAACCTCAAATTACATATTGCACCAGTTCGTTCTTCCCAAATATGCCACTGGATATTTAATCGGTTCTAAAAAAGCAAATCTATGCAAGTTAAATTCGGCAACAGCCGCAAGGGTGTATATTAGAGATTATGAATCTGAGACTCAAAACGTTTGCTGTGTTGAAGGTATTTTTAATTTTACATAAATAACATAATTTATTAATATTCCGTGTATTTACTGATTTATCTTTGTTATTTAAAACAGGCAGTCAACAGGATGTGGATATAGTCTTAGATATGATTAAACAAAAGCTGATATCGAAGAGGTTCCCGTATATATCGCTGAAAGATGTTTCAGCCGAGTTATTGAAAAATGAACTAGCTTTCTCTCATGAGTATTGTCGAGTATGTATTATATATTAGTATCATCGATGATGTGTGAAAGTGTATACATTTTTATTTTATTATATTTTTCTTACAGTTGCATCTCGTCGATGGTGTAAATAATGACGTAACCATTAGTTGCTTAGTGAATCCGTCGCAGCTCTTCGTTCAGCAGCCGATGCATCCGACGTTCCTGTCGTTGCACATTCTACATAATTTAATGCGAGACTGCTATCAAGATCCTGCTGTTCCTAGGCTGCCGTCTGCTGTTACAAGTAGGTTCTAATTTCCAATAATTGAAATTTAAGTAATATCGACCATTCAATAAAAATTCTTAATTTTCATAACTTAAAGAGGGAATGATTTGTGCCGCGCCTACTGTCAACAATTGGTACAGAACCCAAGTCATCAGCACCGATGAAGAAAATGATAAATCTGTAGTGAAATTAGTCGATTTTGGTGGCTTCATGGATATCAGCAATTCGCTATTGAAACAAATTAGACAAGACTTCTTCACGATGATACCTTTCCAGGCGACTGAAATACAATTAGCTAATATCGCACCGATTAATGGAGGTATTGCTATAATTTTTAACTAGTCTTCTTCCTTTTGTCATATGTGAAATTAATATTGTCGTACTTCTTCAACAGAGGAATGGTCGCCTGATGCGGTTCAAGTAATAGCCGGTTTAACTGCGAGTCAAATCTTACAAGCACAAGTCGTCGGTTATAATGAAGAGTGTGTGCCGCAGGTGTATCTATATCTCACCCTTGCCCCGCAGGTTTGTATCATATTAACCGCTTTTAAACTGTATATCTTTTTGTCTGATTACTTATGTTTATTTTTTATTATTGCAGCAAGTAATATCGCTTAATCAAGAATTAGTCGTTAGAGGATTAGCACAGTGGATCGGAGATGAATCTTGAAATTTGAGCATCACGAAATATATCTCCTAGGATTCCTAGTCAGTGTGTAACAAGCATTGCTGCCGCCTTTATTTAATTTGTTAAGTTTGTTGAAAATGAAACTATTTATATAAATACTAAACTTAAAAAAAAACGAATAGTTGAGCTTATGGTTCCTATGGGTTATTTAAATTGGAAAACTTAGTTATTCACTTATTTTTATTTATAAAATCTATTCACATCTTCCGTTCCATATAATAGCATTTTTTCTCATTTTATATTGTTTCATATAATTCAAATTTTACACTTTGAAACAATTCATTGACTTGATCGTCTAATGATGATACACTTTTATATTCGCATTTAATATTTTTATTAACAAACATGTTTACAACGGAACGTTTCTTTGACAAAATTGTTTTATTTTCTTGCTTTTCTTGATATTGTAGTTGTTTTTTTTTCTATCTTTAATATCAAATGATCTTAGTTTAAATTCTTTTCAACGAAAAGCTCAATCGTAAAGTGATTGATCGTACGAGTCGGTTCTCTATCGTATTATATCTAGTTTGTAATTAATGTAAAGTTATTATATATTCACGTATATTTTACTTTTTGTATAGTATATTTTTATGTTAACGTTTAGTTATGATGGGTTTGGAGGAAAACGTGCATATTTTGCATTCGAACGGAAGATAAAATTTGATGTTTTGTTATTTTCTAGATGTATATACCGCGATAGATTTAAGTTTGTATATAAACGATATACGGAAGAAAGTTTATTTTAATCATATTCATTTCATTTTTTATTTTATTTTGAAACCATTATAATATTTTAATAATCGATAGAAGTGTGTTTTTTTTCAAGTACATGTGAAGTCTTTTACGACGTTGACTTTAAATATATTACACTATTATATAGTGCATCCAATTATATAGGCATATTATAGAGCCCGCAATAACTTGATAGAAATGCCTTAAATTGCACATATTTCATTGGTTTCTGTGCAATTCGTTTTTTAATCGTATATATTTATCATGTAAGATGTAAGATTTCATACATAGTCCTATACATATAATCTATGCATATAAACAACAGTAATGAATAGTTTGAATGCATGCAGGTAACGAGTTTATTATGTATTTACGATATTGAGGCTGGAAATATCAAATAAAAATAGTAGTACGTGTAAATATTGGAGCTCTGCAAAATTATAGGCTAAGATGTCATGTTTCGGTTTACGCCGCACTCTGATGAGAAAGTTAGGATAGTAATGCAATTTGTGATTATATCGAATCGTTTGATAATGCGTTTCTGCAGTTCCTGAAGTAATCTTTTCCATGCGCTGTGGTGGGAGTTTAATTTTGCACGTTTTTGCGTCGACACGTGTGAAGCATATTTGGGATTGGAAATGGTGAAAAATGGTGCATGAACCTTTAATAAAGGTATTGCTTCGTTTTTCATTTTCGTGATTGAAATATTTTTTTATGGAATTTATAAAATATACGAAATTTACAATATCGATTGTTATAAAAGAAACGTTAAAATGCCTTAATTATTGATTAAATTGGTGATGAACATTTATACTTGTACATATAATTATTAATGCGCGAATTCGTTCACTGTGCGATTGACGATATACTTTTTTCTTTTTCGTTATTAAGTTAGTTTATCTTTTTCTTTTCTTTATATTTTTTTAAGTATGGCATATGTACATTGAGGATGTTATGTGCCAAAAACACACGTGAACTTTTGTGAACAATTGTTTCATCGTCTATTGTGATCTAATTTGTATTGTATATTGATCATCTTTTGAAATTTGAGCGGATGATTTTCGGAAACGTGTAAATCGAAATGTGCGACAAAAAGCATGTAGTTTCTAATGTATAATGTTTTAAATATATTTGGAGTTTAATAAATAAGTCTCGTTTTAAAAACGATTTTTATTCCTGCTCTTATCCTTCTTTCGAACAAATCCTTACACTACAATAAAAAAAATTAAAGATGATTCCATACAAGTTAAAAAGTATTTATCATAGGTGTAAAAGGTTTAAAGTTGTAATAAATTACGAGCATATAACTGTTAAAAATGTTTTACTATAATAAATTAGTGTTCATACAATATTTGCGATTGTAACAAATTCCCTTTATTAATTATTTTTTACAATATTTAATACAGTCCCTGTGTACACTTTGTCCTTTTTATAGAAAACATCAAAGCTGTTGCTTTGAAGACTAAACAGTATCACATTGAATGACAGAGAGGTATACACATATTAAATTATACAATAGTAATAAACTACTGTTTTATTTTAAAATACTAATGAAAATTATAGATAGATCTCTCAAGCAACATCATAGAAAAATATATAAAAAAATTATCTAATGACATGTATTAAAAATTTATTATATAAAAAAATGTAAATTAAAACCATTTTTAAAATGTTTACAAATAAATACATTCGCTAAAAAATTGAGACGCCCAATACTGTATCACATTGTTTTTAACACTTCGCGTAATATTTAAAATATTTTTACGTTAGTAACGGAGTGAAAATAGTGTATAAAAAAGTAACAAATGTGATTAAATAAAAATTCTGATAAAATATAAATAATATAATATTTATAAAATTAGAATAACAAAATTCAACCCTTTTAACTCCAAACGTCAGCTGAATATCTCTTTTGTGATTCCATTTTCTTCAAGTATTGGGCGGCTTCTGACTCGGTCATGTTACCTTTTTCGCGGATAACTTTCAAGACTATATCGCGAACGTCAAGAGCCATTGAACGTGCATCTCTGAAGAAGAAAAATTCATTAGATATTTAAAAAAATCTCACATAAAAAAATTAAAACATACCCGCAAATATAAACATGTCCGTTATTGTTTCCTATGACATCCCATATCTCATCGGCATTTTTCTCTAATAAATGCGTGACGTAAATCTTATGGGCTTGGTCCCTCGAGAACGCCGTGTGTAATTTTATTAATCCAGATGCTGCATATTGTTCTAATTCCTATTAATAAACAGTAAAAAAACCGTTGAGCATATTTACATATACATTGATTATTAATTATTATATCTCAAATAATTTAATTCATATGTATGTGAGTCAAATGAATATGTCATTTTCCTGTGAATTGGCAGCAAAATTGCATATACAATTGCGTGAAAAAAAAACACATCACTTTTTAAAATCATAAGAATTTAAAATATATAATTCAATATATGTAGATAATCCTTATGTGCCTTAGGGAAGGAGGTGTTTACAGTTGCATACCAGCCAAAAAACCGTTATTGACCAAAGAATGTCTAAACACATGAAATGGGCAAAGTGCTGGAGCTGTTTTGGATTGAGAAAGAACGACGCTCTCTGATGAGAGTAAAATAAATGAGAACTAATAGATCTGGAGATGCCTCTTATATATTTCAGAATGGAAAGAATCCACTTTATCGACGGAACAGTGAAGGCAGTGGATTATAAAATTTCCCTTGTAATTTTTTCCCCCCGATGAAAAACATTCGAGCAGTGGTGAGATTAAAAAAAAATTACCACCTCCTTAAAATATCAATGCATGTGCAGCAATCAAGTGCTAGAAAAATGTCATTGACATTTTGTATATTATTCATTTAACGATTTATGAAATATCTAATAATAATAAAATCAATAAAAAATTATTACCTCTTTATATAAAAAGTCTTGTTCTTTATGCCTACAACCAAAGTATAATATTGTATCTCCTAACGGTTTCTCCTCTTGTTTGGCGAGCTGCCTCTCCTGGATGAACCCTCTGAACGGCGCCAAGCCGGTGCCGGGCCCGATCATGATGATTGGAATCTGCGATCGCACCGGCAATCTGAACTGCGACTTTCTGATGAAGATCGGTACAACCGGCAGTTCTTCGCCTTCGTTCGGATGCATATCCGCCAGCCAGCAAGTCGCGACTCCTTTGTTGATCCTTCCGCAAGGAGTTTGATATTTAACGACCACGGCTGTTATGTGCACAGTGTCCGGATACATCTGTTA
Source organism: Plectrocnemia conspersa (assembly GCF_051122295.1). Lineage (NCBI taxonomy): Eukaryota > Metazoa > Arthropoda > Insecta > Trichoptera > Polycentropodidae > Plectrocnemia > Plectrocnemia conspersa. Next base: position 12,639,372 of record NW_028277167.1, read on the forward strand.
ATTTAAAAAATACATAAATTGACATACAAATCACTTTCATAATACGACTTCACAACACAATACCTTAGGACTCGACGAAATGGAATAATAACGCGGTTGAAGTCTAGGCAGCAACTCGCACAAGTGATCCAACGGCGGCTTACACGACGGCAGATCTTCCAATATATGTACAATGTTTCTACACGAGTTCGTAACCCACGAAGCAAACATAGCTTTTCCCTCGGGTGTAGTCGACGACATGTGACGCAACTTCTCCTTATCCTGATGATAATTCGAATAATTAATATAAGACTTCACATATATGATATTAAAATATATATATACTAACATTTTCATCTGTACAATATTCAGCCAGTTCTTTCAACACGTGAGTACGTGGAATAGCGGTGATTTCCAAATAGTGGGTTAGAGCAGTTCTGTAAGAAGTCGGACAGGGGAACGGATGTTTCTTAGAGCTGTCGGTATCGGTGTTCACCAACGAGAATAATTGATCCAGATCCATTCCGGATAGTTCTCCGAGACGATTCACCAAATCAGAACTGTTCACGGGGAACATCGCCAAATGATCACCTATATTAAAAAAAAATTATGAATCACATAAATAAAAACATATGCAATAAAATAACTCACCGGCATCGTATCTCATCTTAGATCCTTTGATATCAAATTCGACATGAATGCAGGAACGATCTCCGCCATTGTGTAACTCTCTATTGACTTTCATCGGTGATAAGTATGGATTCTTAGAATCGAAAGGTCTGAAAAGATTATATAAAGACTTAATAAATTATATTACTCACATTTTAATTTCAAACATATAAATACTAACGGTCTCTGATTTTTATATGAATGCAATCTAGCGATTTCACCAGTGTAAATACGATCCATGGGAATCTCCATCGGCTCCAATAGTCTGTACTGTCTGATCATTTCTTCTTCTCCTGTGCTTTCGATGCCGAAATACTCGCAAACTGCTGGCCAAAATTTGTCTTTCCATGTTATGAAATCGTCTTCAATGCTTTAATATAAAATAGCCATAAAATCAATTTTTAATATTAATATTAAAAAATTATCAAATTAAAAATATTTACTTTGCGTCGTCGTCTCCTAATCCCAAAGTGTGTACCCTGTGCGCTCCCAACTCTTCTAATCTTTTATCGACATAAATACCGACCTCGTTGTAATGTTCGTACGTTTTATTGCCTAAGCCAAACACCTGTAAAAAAATGCATACATAATTATAAATAAAAGTATTGTGCATAAAAATTCTATCGAAATCTACCTAATTAAATGTATAAAAAAATGCCGATAAAAAACATCCATAACGAAATGTTCAAAGGTAACGAAATAAATACATTATGTATTTAAAAAAAATCTATTGATCTATAAAATAATAAGAAAATTACATAATTAATATATTAATATATTTAAATTTAATGAAATCTGTATTTTTAGCATGACATGACATACAAATGAAGTAGTTTTTAAAATATTTAGAACGCTCAAATAAAAGCAAAATCCATTTCACTCAAAAACCTGCAAGTAATTATGCATTGTTTTTTGGAATATTGCTGTAAATTTAAAAGGTAGGGAAAATTTAGAATAATTATTTTGATGTATATCTTCATAATTTAATTTCAATAAATGATGTGGCGTCCATAGTACGTCGACAATATAATATCAAGAACATATATCGTAAATAAAACATTTGAACAACTTTTCATTAACTATAATTAGCACACTAATTTGGGTAAATAAAAAATATTATGTTTGGAATTACCCCAATAGATACAAAAAAGTTATTGTAATGAATGAATGATTACTAAACACGACCGCTTAAATTATTGCCAAAATACATTTTCCATCTCACTATACGACATATTGAATTAAAAAAATCGAAAACTACGTTCGGCATTACCCCAGTCGTGATTAAATTAATTTATTAGTGTTGCCGTAAGCGCTTAGGGAAAACTTATTTAAATGAAATCAAAATTTAAATTGTAAAAAAAATATCGAAGCGACCCGCGATCGCTACCGTTAGGGCCAAAACGCAAAGCTCTCCGTCTCACTCACACACCTGTCCCCGCGCGAGAAGCGAATCTCGCGCTCGCCTCAGCCGCTGCAGCGGTCGAGCCGTACGTGCAAATCTCGCTGCTGGGGAAAACATTTCACCGTTTCACACAAAATTTCACGAATTGCACATCGTTTATGTAACTGGTCTTCGAGCGGAGACGAAGTGCGAGAGCGCGCAGTGGTTATGTCACGAGCTCGAGGCCGACTGAGAGATTTTATATTCAAATTTCAACAATCGACCGGTTTCGGCAAAGCGAGGCGCAATGTCCAACCGAGAAGGTTATGAACGTCAGCTGATGACGGCCATGCTCCGCGGGGCATAGCTGCCAACCGAAACGGCGCAATCGAGTTTGACAGAACGAGAGCGCCAGTCGCTCGGATTGGCAAGCCTGCTCTGACGCAGCGGTCGTCAATGAGCGGCTATACTCGATTCAGAAATCACTGTCAATGAAGCGCTATTTCTTTTATAAGTAGAAATTAAAAGGTAATACTTGGGTTATTTCATCTATAATTAATCTCGCAAGTCAAGACACGAATATACAATCGATATGATTATTGATATTTATGTTAACCCTTTGCCCGCAGCTGGTATTTTTTAACGTTATTTAGCATTTTGCTAATATGTAGAGGAACACATATTTATGCAATAAATTAAACTTTTTTTCAACCTTAAATTATATCAAAGGTTCATCATACTTTTAGGTGCCCAATGCGTGTTTGCGATTTTCTTGATTTTAAACACTTCGCAAAAATATATTCTTGGGTAGCATTGTACAGATGCTTACACTATTGTATTATCAAAACCATATATAAAAACTTAATACTCAAAATATATACCATATGATAAAAGCATAGCTACATCAAATGGTAAAAAACTACCACTATTCTCAAATATATTTATATTGGCAACTAATTATTTCATAAGTAAGTTATTCCATAAATGATCAGTTAAAAAATAAAAAGATTAATAATTAAAACAAAATGAGCAACATTTATTAGAAAATGATTGATAATTACAATAAATGGTCGGCTTTTAAATTATTGACAGCTGTGAAACGTCCATTTGCTATTCAAACCAAAACCTAACGTTCGAAATATGTTGGCCTTAACAGTTGATGTGTCGCCCTACAACTATTTTTTAAAACAAAATTCGCTAGTGGAGTTCATGATTTAACAATAACTGATCAATGGAAACTGATAATATTTTTATTGTTTAACTGATCATTTACTTAAATAATTAATTAGTTGCTAATATAAAATGAAATATAAATCTATTTTTTTAACTTGTTCTGAATTGTCATTGCTCTATTTTGTCATAGTTCTGATAAATGTTCTGTTTTTTCACGTTCTGTTTCGTCCGGTAACCAAAAATTATAGTAATACATCTGGAAACATTGCATCAATCAATCTAAAGAATTGGAACACATTCATACTGTGATTTTTGAATGAAGTGCAGTTGAATATTTTTTAACTATATCAGTTTTCATTGCATTCCGATTTGTTTGAGGCGTGGATATTTATGATTATCTTTAATATTATAAATATACGTAGTATTATTAATTAAAATGGAAATTTATTAACTAAACGATTAAAGACAAGCATTAACAGAACTATAATAATTGTTTTTCTGAGAAAAAAATAATAGACTTAATACCTAGAATTATTATTTTTATTTTCCTCCTTGATTAAATCAAAATAAATGTTAAAAAATAATACTAAGACAACGAAGGATTGTCATATTCCCCCCATTTTACAAAATTGATTAGAATAACTTGAATGATATTTATGAATAGAAAATCTTTTTTTTATTGTAGATATTGAAAAATCAATTATATTTTTGACCACCTGAACATTTTTTTAACCACAATGTAAAAAATAAAATAATTTTTTTTGATTGTCCTCACAATCTATAGATTTTTTAAATTTAAAACCTAAGCTAATGTTACAAATTCAAAAAATGTTTATTTTTAATTTTAAAACCAGATCAGATCCTGTATTTTATTTTAATATTAGTTTTCATATAGTTTTGTGTTAATAGATAGAGTTTAATTATCTTCTTATTTTTTATTATAATACCCCTGATAATATACGAACATGCCAGCCAAAATGAGCTTTATAGTCAGCTAATATAACTGATACGCCGATTAAAGATAAGCATTAGTTATGAAGGTTTGGAACAATATCAACTACACCCATACATTACTTAATCAAATTACAATTATGTATAATCAATAAAATAAAATGCATGACCATATAAAGTTGGTTTAGTTTTTAAATTCAAAAGTCACGAATTGTGAGATTCAATCTGAACATTGTTTATTATTTGATGTTTTACATTCGTTGTGATTTTAAAACATTGTTCACATAAGTAGGTATTTGAAAATGTAATTATAATTTTATAATTACTTTTTAATGCGATTATAAAATTATAATCAATCCAACGTTTGTTGTTTTATTTGTATTTTACAGTTTTTTAATAGCTGTGATAGGGCATCGTAAAAAACTGTACTGTTAAATTTTTAATAGAATCCATTACTATTTGTCTCTCAATAAACCTCTGATTGCAGATTCTTCTTGGTGATAATAGCGCAGATTTATTTATTTTACCATACACTACACATACGCTTATATATGTACGTACAGCACTAGTGCATCTATTCATACTACACGTTAATTGTACTAGTTTATTGTAGCTATCGCTGGAAGTTGGTTTATTAAAAATATGGATGGCTAGTCAAGAATAAGGGATGTGATCGAGCATCTGCAGATTATCAACAACACCTTTTTTGTACACTTTGTTATAATTCTAGAAGTAGTTTATTGTACAAGCTTTGTTAATAACAAAAAAAAAAGACAAGGAAAAAATTAAAAATTATTTACAAGGAAAATTATATTTTAGAATTTGCATATCTAATAAATTAATAATTCTAGATGTGTTTCAATGCAGTAATATAATAACATAATGTTTTTATGTTACTAGTCTCACATTTTTTTTAATAATATAAAATTTTATTTCTTTCTTTAAAATGAACAATAATACAAAAGTTTGTATAATTTTAATTTTCTCTCAAAAACTTGGTTTATTAATTATTTTGATTATTATCCTAAGCAAAAGGGTTGATATACCATGATTTTACTTTTATAATATAGAGCAATCTAAATTTCTAAATAAATATAAGAAATAAAAGTTAAATTTTGTATGAAAGAATTTTTAAAGCTGTAATTTACGATAGTGTTTCTCTAAGCCACATACTATATAATTGATTCAGAAAAAAGATCTAAAAATACAAAGTATCAATAACCACTTTTAGACATTATCGATTAATCAACTATATTCATCAAAAATAATAATCTTGTCCTTGTTCAATGATAGCAATAAAAGAAAACGGCTTTACAAGTGTCATTTGAAATTATAACAATTCTCATTAATTATAATCATGTATAATTACAGTAGCATTGATGTTAATGATTATTATTTTGTATTTATATTAATCATTGAACCTAAACTTGAATAACTATAATAATATCTATAAATGTATATGATTTATTAGAACATAAAAATTTGATTAAATCACACAAGCACTATCACAATTGAAGTCACGTACTTGTATTCATTGGTTAATAATCTCGCATTTGATCAATTGAAATAGTCATAGGGTGCATATAAATAAACATTCTTAAAATAGAAATCTTATGTTACTTACGGCATAATTGAGACCACCTAAATCAGCATCTCCGTTTTTGATCCATTCAAAGAACTCCATCGCATTATCGGTGGGGTCGCCCTCACCGTATGTAGCCAAACAAAATACGGCCAACGAATTTGGTATATCTTTCAACTGAGTGAGTTCTTCCTGTAAAGATTAATAATTTAAATCAATAATCTTCTCGTTAAACCATTTAATATTATTTTTTAATGAATCATGAATGATTAACTGAATATTAAACTGACCATATCACATTCTTCAGGATCTGCAACCATGCCCTTCAACTTATAACGCACGCCTTCTTTTGCCAAACGTCCGGCAAACTCTTCTCCGGTTCCTGTTTGTGAGCCATAAAACACCACTAAGCTCCTGCCTGACGATTTTAACTTCTTGATAAATGAGTTATCGGTGTTTGACATTGTCAAGCCAGCTGGTCTGAAAATCGTATAAAATGTTATTAACAATAATAAAATTTACAATTATAGAGCATTGATAAATAATAAAACTTACTGTATGGAATACTTTGTGGTGTTGAATTCTTCTTTCTGTTCATTCTTCTTGAACAAAAAGTACCAAGCCGCTCCGAGCAAACAGCCTATCAATACCCAGTCGATAAAACTAAACATACTTAAAAATGATTCCGCCGCAGCCGCCTCCTGTTCTTCCTTTATGGGATCCATTTTGAAGATCTAATGAGTTATCTAAAAAAAAAAAAAAAATTTAAAGACATAAACATTATAAAAATGAACAAGTCATTTAATTACTATGGAAAGTGTTTTATTTTTGACACAAAAGAGTCACGTATGTGTACTGTGATACATAAATTACAATGGCATATTATACAGTGTTATGGGACTACGTGACGCAGAGAAAGTTTAATTATTGTATAAGCTATAAGGTACATATTTCACTTTTGTTTCATGATCTATCTATCTGTGCACTTTGGTATAACCCGTGTCGTTTACATAATATAGAAATCTAGGTGTCAAGTCACTTATTCTAAGAATATACTCATAGATATTAAGGCACATTATTTGGAAGAAATAAAGCAATTTAATAAGAAGACATTAAAATTCGTTGAAAATAATTATGATACTGAAAAATGCCGATTATATTTATAGATATATATATATAATATATAAAATCCATCAAGTATTTTTTGCGCAATCGCAGATACGAGCATGCGTAACATTAATCACTATCGAAACGTAATCGGTACATTATACCAGACAGGTTTTTACCGAAATAAGATGGTGTAATTTTTCGACGAATCCAATAACTTTCTATAAAAATATTACTATAAATAAACATTTTATTTTTATATATTTTTAAAACAGAAGGCTAACCTAAGCACCATAAGCCGCGTTTGTACAAGTAATACAACTTAACTGTTAAGTTGTTAAGTCATCTAACTGACAATATAGTTACTACATTAAAAATACACACAGTTTGAGAAACAGACTAACACTAAACACAAATAGAAAGAAAAAACGAGTAGGCAAATATATATAAAGAAAACATTATTAAAAAATGTGGATATGTACAAATACAAATTTAAATGTGCAATTTGCACACTATGCTAGAGAGCAAAAAATGGGTAATGAATTTGAAAAAGCCAATTTTTTGTTGTGAGTCAAGGTTGCCAATTTAGTTTGGTGAAAAAGCTTGACAAGCATTATAAAAGGTCATTCAAAAATATTGGTAATTATTATTGTCGGCAGCTTATGCGAATCTTCAAAAAATATCAGAAGAAATAGTAGCCAGCGAAAATTTGTAAAGGAAGTCAATTTAGAGACTTGAAAAAAGATCATCAGATTTCATGGAACAGAATTTAAAAAATTGGCAATATTTGGAAAATCTCACAATAAAAATTCATCCTAAGCAAATGTAACGTTTCGTATGCCAGACGATAATCCTCTGTTCACGACGCTTAGCTTATCGGTTAAAAGCGGGAGATAAGGACGAAATTATTTTTGTACTGCGATGTTGAGATTTCATTCATCAACTGTTGAATACAAAAATGTTAAAAAAAAGGTTTTTATTATTGAAATATCTATTATGTAACATTTATTAGTTGGAGTTATGATTTTTGAATAGCTAACGAACTTTCATGAAAATACTTCAAATTTTGATATATCCCATACAATTATATAGATTTTTTGACGGGACACGATCGATGACGAAATTGACTGTTAAACGCCTTACAAAAAGATTTCCACTGCCTCAATTTTTTAAATGAGTTCATCAGCGACAACAGATGGCTTTCCACTCCTTTCTTCATCATGCACTCCATTCCTCTAACAGCTTTTAATTCGCGACACCATTTTGTTTATTCGTAACGACATATTACCAAATATAAAAACAAGTTAGTAAAGAGTTTCGGCAGCAGTTAGTGCTTCACGGGATTTGGAATTAACACGCATGTTTTAAACACAAACTGCAAACACATCTGTTGTGACTGAAGCCTGATTAGTTGTCTCATCGCTGAGAACGTAATACCATTAAAATGTTTAAAGAAGGACTCTGTAAATATATATATATTCCATGAATAACAGTTATGGAATTTTTTTGACAAATAAGGTTATCTACTGTTAAGCCCCGTTTAAAACGGTTTTGTCTTTTTCGCTCAATTGTTTGAATGGGTATATCAATGACAACAGATGGCCTTTTACTCATTCCGTTATTATAGACAGCTTTAAACACTATTGTACATGCAATTCGCGCTTTAGGGAATTAGGAATTGACATGGGTCATTTTAAACGCACGGCAAACATATCTCTGTCGTGACTAAAGCCCCGCTTACTCTACTACAGCACGCAAAAAATAAAGTTGAGAGCTATATCTTTTTTTTTACCTAATTACACTAATTCACGAAAAATATTTGTGGAAACCTTGAGAGTATTTTTTACATGTATATACATATATTTTTTCAACAAGTTAATCAGTGACAACGGATGGCTATCTCATCATTTGTTTTAAAAAACAAAGAAACGAAAAACCAACGACATTGCCATTTATAAAAATAAATTAACGACGAATTTATATTTTTAGCTTATGACAATTTTAAATACATTTACTCTGCCACGTCACACAGACCGTAACAGAAACTATAGTGTTGCCAACCAAGTAAACAAAAATAAAATAAGATTAAATATAATAAACGTGTTTTTGTATATAATAAATAGTATTATTCATAAAATACAACATTTTTATCTTTCTTTGAAGGAAAAAATCCCTACAATATAATTATATTCACATGTACAGCTTTGGCCAAAATAATGGCGCATAACACTTTACAAGTGCATAGTCTGGCCGAAATATTTTAGCAGGTAGCTTTCACCGTAATTCTAAGAACTATACAAAGGAATTTATCGATATTAATTGCTCACCTGAGTTGTAAAAAAAGATTGCAGGATCAGCTGCATGATTTCATTATAAATAAAATTGTATTGAACCACGTGTACATATAATATATTATATAGAATTGAATAAAACAATATTATGCCATTATCATGGCGATTGTTACTATTTGAGATAAGTTAATACATAAAAATTCAATGTAATCTATTCGATGATGACGTCATTCCTATGTGCAGATTACAACAAACAATCAATACGTATCTTAAATAGATTTTAAAGGCATTTGAAATTAAATGAGATGTGATTAAATTATTTTTTATTACCAAGGTTAAACATTTAGTAGAATACGCGTTGTCTTATCAAATTAGTATTTCAAAAGTTCAACAATGTATGTATATACATATATATATACAATAATAGAAACACTTCATTCAAAATGTTTAATAAAAAATATTATTTATTTATGACGAAATTAAAGAAAAATGGAAATATTTCACAGATTCACAGAATAGTATCACATATTATAATAATCACAAAATTCAGCGTTAATTACGTGACGCAAGTTAACAGGCAAATGACGCAACTCTCTTTCACGCAAATACCTGTTTGGAATGTCAAAAATGTATATTGAGGTAGGACTAACAATTTTATTGCATCTTAAAATTATGATTTTCTTGCGAGTATTATATATATACATTAATAAAAAGGTTAACACTGCTCTTTAAATTGTTTTATTCATATTATGCGTGTTTTTTTAACCATGATCGTATAACAGCGGTTCCGGCGAAACCTTAACTGTTTATCGGGACTCAGTTAATGGTCGAATTATTAATATTTATTCGGAATAAATACATTTTAAGGATCAGGCCGATTTGCCTCACTAAAACGTCTGCGTGTAGCGAAAATGTTAAGTTAAATTTTTAACACAAATACATTTATATATAAGTAAACAGAATACATTTTAGATTTGAGAATAAATAAGGTTTTAGAGAACAAACAAAATACACAAATATGTATGAATTAGGACTATTAATAAACGCACCAGTTATTATCTATATTTAATTAGTATATAAGAAAACACCAAGGTAAGAATTAATTCGAGACACTGGAAATATTTTCAATGTAACACTTAATAATATAATTTGTATCTTTAAAATATAATAATTCCATATACTATACTATAATAATAATTATATTATAATAATAAAAACATATATTATATTAGCAATGTAAATTTTAATAATAAAAACTTATTCACCTGTTTTAATTTCACGAACCAGAAATTATAAAATATATATATATATAATTACTTTCGCTTGTTCACAATAAAATAAAATAAGTTAATACTACGCGAGCACTCGTATTACACTTTATTACGTTTAAGACTTTAATAATGAAAAGTAAGTTTAAAAAACACTTCATAATCATTCCTAGTCAATTAACAGAGTCGATAAATCGCGTCCGCCTCGCGCTGACGATAATTTATACTGACGGTAATAAGCAGATATTTATGTAGAGGTCACATTATTTAATAAATAATTAAACTAACACATAAAATATTTGTTCTAACCTAAAACAATTATATATGCTTTAGTAACATTAGTTTGCAATATTTAGTCGGATTTAATATAAAATGTATGTTAAATCATATAGTAATAATTTAATTATTTATTAGATTCAATAATGCAACCTTTAAGGGTAAAATTAATATTAACAATAATTACTGCCAATATGATTGTCAGCACGAAGCGAACGAAATTGATCGATTCTGTTAATTAATTGTAATTAAACTAATACTCAATGACTAATCAATGTCAAAATGATTCCTTTGGATTTTTAAACGTTTTTAAAGCATTATTATTATCATTGTGTTACGAGAACTTGCTCAAAAAAAAAAAAATTGTGGTGTAATTAAAGTGATAATTATTGATTTTCTAGATCGCATTTCACAATTCCTGGATTGAGAAATTTCAATAGGTAAATCGATTTTTATTAATGCAGTCAATTCATTAGCATAATAATTTCATTCTTTCCTGATTTTTTAATAACATATTCGGGTGCAAATATACAAAGCCAAAGTTACGGCAGATGAAGTAAAAGTACATTCACACAAATCACATTAATTTTAATTCTTAATTATTTGAACATATTTTTTTTAAATATGGTATTCATATCAGGCGCGTGCGGTGGGATACATTCCCTTTCGCTCGCTGGTGTGTTAAGTGACGAGAGTGAGTGAGAGATAAGAGCGTGCGTTACATGGCTGGCGTGTTAAGTGACGAGAGTGAGTGAGAGATAAGAGCGTGCGTTACATGCGTTCCGCACGCCCACTTCTTCTGTATCTCACCGTACGCGCCTGATACATATGTGGGGACCAATGAATGACAATCACTGTCTTTAAATATCATTATATAATATTCTTGAATCAAGCGGAGAATATATTTGTCAGAGACGTCATTTCAACTTTTTTCAGAAGGAGGCAAAAGTTGGATCGTTTTTTTTAAATATTTTAATTCTATTTAAATTCATAGTATTTCATTAAATGACATGAATTGTTCAGGCAAAATTCAAATTTTAGAATCCACGTCAAAAGCAAAAAAATATTTCCGTCGCCGTTGTCTAACGTTCATATTAAATCTTTATTTAAACAATATTACGGCTTACAATAAGTGAGAATCGAATGAAGCATATCTAAACCGAATTTTGAACAACAGGAAACGCAAAAAACAGTTATCCCTTCCCAGAAGGCAAAAATTCACGTCAAAAGCAATAAAATCGTGTCGGCGCCGTTGCAGTGGGAACGCGTTTTTGCTCCCTACTATTGACCAAAATTCGGTTTGAATATACATTGGCCAATACTATATCGATAAGGATAGCTATCATATTTTTAAAACATAGTGTAATATCCAAGTGCAGACAAACTATGAAGCAATATGCGAGATGCTACGTCTGTCTGTTCTTCTGCTTATTTATCCCTGATTACTTAACTATAATTAGTTAATTAGAATTTTTATTAGATTAGCATGGGGTTTGAATAGAAAATGGACGTTTCACAACTGTCAAATTGAGTTTCATAGACATTTTAGAGCAACATAATTTAACTAGCGCCTATCACTAATAGAAAAATTCTATTGATGATAGTATATTTGGATTTAACTAGTGAAAATATAACTTTACTGAAAAATACACATTGCATGTAAATAAATAATGATCAGTATGTAAATGTATATATGTATGTATAATATATATGGAAATGTTGAAAACATATAATTTTATTAGCACCTGCCAGATAAATTATATTTTCACTGGTAAAAATATATATCTACCGGAGAAAATGTGTTTTGATATTATTTTAATTAGGACTTCAAGAACCAGGTATCCACGCATTTTTAAAATAACTGAATACCTTGTTTTTTTAACGGATACCTGGGCATTTAAATTTCAATATAATATTTGATTTCTCTAAATGAAATATACTATGTATATCTCACACAATTTTCAAGACGCGAAATTCTCCGGCTGTTTTTCTATTTCGCAAAACCTATTTAGAGATTAAGTGGGTAGTGAGAGCGGTGTATCGAAAATGTACAGGAAGTCCCTATTCAACAGTCCGAAAGTATTGTTTCACAATGTAGGTTTTATGGCACAATTCGTTTCGGCATCCTCAAATATTTGCCGTTAACAATAAAAAGAAACTGTGAGTATTTGAAAAAAATACACATAATCAGGGGACGGTTGTACACAAAAAACGACATATTATTTACTGTCAGTGATTTATGATCGCTCGTTATCCATCGCTTAATGATTAGCACCGCTAATAAAAGATGTGAGCAGATTTTTTAAAACTATTTCAATGTAATTTTGAGTTAAATTACACATAATAAATTATTTGAATAGGTAATTAATATTTATTATCGATTTAGAAGTAACAAAAAATATTTAATCTTCACTTGCAAATATAAAAAGAGTAAATTCTGCATGTACAATTATGTGATACGTAAATAGAAGATTTTCATTCAAACTTTTATGATGCTTTCAAAATTATAATCTGCGCGAGTTGACAATAGTCGGCACTTCATAAAGTTTCTGTTAATCCTTTGACTCATAGTAGAAACATATTTTTCCTGTCAACAGTATATTGGGACGAGTGAGCCATTTCACGTGTTTTTGCAATAAGCAAATTCATATATTAATATTCTCCCACGCGCACGGACAAAAATGTATGTCATTAAATGACATATATACAATGGGAGGGGGGCAAATGCCCCCACCTACCCCCTTAAATATATATCTTTCTGGATATAACTAAATATAACATCTCAACTGAGATTCCATATTCTAACTAAAAAATTCTGGATGTAAATCTTACACGTGTTTGGGAACCAACATCGATATAAACGACAGATCGTTATCTATAATTATTATTTTTTTAAATTGAAACAGTCTTTTTCGAGTTTACCGAATTATAGTTGTTACAATTTATTGTTGAATAAAATAAAAGCTTTCAAAACAATAGACAGAAAAATAATTTTGAAGAAATTAGAGAATATTTTAAGTTGATTTAATAATTATTTAAAAAAATAATCATATCTCATTGTACCACGGGGGTCTAAATTGGGACCATTGCTATTTATATTATATAAAAATGTAAAATACATCTGTTTGCAGACGACACTTTAATTTATTACATTGGTGATAATGTTAAGGAAGTTGTAAATAATTTAAATAATGAATTAAGTATAATATACATGGGGTTAAAAAATAATGTACGTAAACTAAATGAGAATAAAACTAAATATATGTTTATTAATCATAAAGATAACAACATTAAATAGTTATAGATAAATATATTATAGATATAGTTGATTATATAAAATATTTAGAAGTAATTGTAAATAAAAATTACATATTTAAAAAATAGTAGAAAATAGGTATATTATCTAGGATGAGAAATATGCTAAGTATAAACATAAAAAAACTTACATTGCCTCACTAATAAAAATAGATTTACTAGTTGTAGAAGTATGCTTGATAGATTTGAGTGGTTGAATGTTCAAGAAATATTGAAGATTTAGTATTTATATATAAGTTAGAAAATAATATATCACCAGAGTATTTTAATAATTAATAAGAAAAAAGATGTACATAGATTTATTACTTGAAATAGAGATTATTTAAGGATAGTCAGGTATAAGAAAACGAGTACAGACGGTAAATATCATTTAAAATAAATAAAAATTAAAAAATTAGAACATTTAAACACAGTTTTAAAGTAAAATTTGCATTTAAAAAAAAACAATTTTATATTTATTTATGATTAACGCGTCAAAGGGTTAAGGAAAGTAGAAAATCCTATTTTTTTCACTACGCTGCTAAAAAAAATGCTAAAACGCAATTTTTTGCGTATAAGCAAAAGTAGGTCGGATCAGCAGGGGCGTCCAAATTCCAGTTAAAGTATAAAATATTTAGGTTTTTATTAATATTTAATGAGTAAAATTAATTACCATTTTCAGTGTTCTTTATAATTTTAACAAAAACATATAACACATAATAAACATTACATACTTTACATTAAAAATATTATTTCATACTAAATAATTGAATATGAAGCAACCATATAACGGTATTATCTTTATTATTTCACAAAATCTAACCACAAAAAGAGTATTAGTTAATAACTGCGCTGTCTGAAAAAATCTGAATCACTTATTCGAGGTGTTTCGTCTTTTTTTATTATAAATTATTAAATATTTCTAACATTAGTGACATCTCTGTCAATAAATATGTATTAGAGTTTGTGTTAAGTAATTGGGTGAATATATTATTGTATCACACATGGAACCAAAATAAACATCTGTACTTTAGACGCGATAAAGTATATTTTTGTGTAGTTTTATCGTCAAAATATTACGCAAAACATGTGTTTAAAATATATGAAAATGAAATGGGTTAACCGTTTCGGTGTATCTGTTTATTATTGTCTCGCATACATTTTTCATGAGACATCGACAAAAGACAGGTCAACGGGTTATAAGGTAGGTATTGCATGAATAAAATTTGAATACTAGTCGTCGTCAGATTTTCAAGGTGGCATCATTTTTTTGTTGGCCAGACTATTGTCATCAGTTCAAGTTGCGTATGCGTGAATTGGCCGCGTTTTTAACATACGTGATGATTTACACGAAAGTGAAAAAATTTAAAATGTGATGTAATACACGTAACGTTGGCTTTTATTCGGATACGGTCTACCATTTCTGGTTTAGCGATTAAAAGTTCATGAAGTTTAGAAATTGATGCAAAGTATCAGTACAGTGTATCATTTGCTAGTTAGATTGACTTATTTTATATGCCGATATAAAACACGCAGACTTGACGACCTTCTCTGAAATACGAGTCAAGGATTTGTTCATTGTACATAATGGAGTGAGGATTATAAACTAGTCTTTTTTTCTAAAAAGAGCGGTAGAAACGAACAGTGCCTAACTTCGACATACTAAAATGATCAACCAAACTAATATTGTTTGTTTTATATTATATTAATAATTAATCCAACAACGCTATAATCATATTCATGATGGTAAAGAAATTTCTTCCTCTTTCATATTATCGAGAATTCTCGATACAGCGCATGAAATTTAAAAGGAAGCCCTCTCTAATTCCCAAGTAATGGCACCAAAATACTTTACAAAATAAGCATCCAACGCAGATTTAAAAAACAGAAGTTAGTCTTATTATGTTTTATTTTAATGACAACAAATTAAATAGTCAGATTTTAAAACAACTTGGTCAGAATTTTATTAACGGTCTGGTCGACAAAGATTTTGCGTAAATTGAATATTTACGACCGAAAAGTTTTCACTGATATTGTATTGGTGAGTGCCCACACAAACTTTTATAATTATCAGTAGCGTAATTTTAATAATATGGCAATTTAAAAATTGCGATTATTTGGCACATTTTTCGATCGCACACAAATATGCCGGCTGTACGTGACAGAAGCCGCCGTCCGGACGGCATATGAAATTTGCGACAGTGTGGTCGCTTACTCGAAGTCGTAGGTCTCGGCCGACTTTAGTTGTAACTTCGGTTCGAACAAATTTCAGAGAGTGTAGTGCAGGCATAATGGTTAGAATAAAAATAGCATACGATCAGAATAAAAATATAGAATGAGGGTAATAATTTTAGAATACAATTTAAATGAGCAATATATAAAAGAATTGTTCCATAAAATGAATTGTGCTTTACTGTTGGGCAGATTAGGTGCGAGCGGGCATTAGTCAGAAAGTGAACACCCCATGAATAACTCTCAACGAATCTAGTAAGTTGGATGTAGGACGCGAAGGTATTTAGAGGAATAAAGACAGAGCGACATTTTATAATAAACCATAATACATATCATTTGATCAAAATTTATATTTAAAAACAAAGCACGTGGCACGTTGACATTTGATAATGTCAACTGAGCGCCATCCAGTGAGATGAATCGTGTCTGGGATGAGATAATGCCAAAGGTCATGTATATTAGCGATAATTCAGTGAAAGCCTGGAGCGTCGTAGTGGTGGTCGTAGCAAAGGTCTGAAGTTAGTGTTGTTTACAGGAATTTTTGATTCCGCATTGGTGCGTCCGAACTACCGATATGCGAATAACATGTCGACCAGTTGTACCATCTTCAGCGTTACAGCAATTACAACACTACACGTTAACACTATTGGCCACGAAAAATAATGATTCTGACCATCTACAAAAATAATTCTAACAATTGAATATAAATTCCGACCAATTGATATAATAATAATAATAAGTTCTGACCATCTAATATTTATTCTGGCCGCTTACTATATTCTGACTAAAGATTCACGCGGGTGCATCTCAGTGAGTATAAAATAGCAGTAAAAATTGAAAATAGTTGTTTTCAATCATATAATTGTAAAGCACGTGAGTCTTGTGTTTGATGACTAATTACACATACGCATGTTTTACATTATAATCTGATATAAATAAATTTAGAAATATGTAAGAGAAAAAATTAAATTAAATAAAACATGATAAGATTTCTTCTTATGCCTGCTCTACACTTTCTTGACTTCGCTTCGCCTCGGCTAGCTTCGAGTGACTTCCGAACCGTGTTAGTATTTGTTGCCCTAATTATAGAGGGCACAAAGACAAAAATATGGTTCACCTGGGTGCAAATCCAGTTAATTAATAAAATTCTGATGGAGGAATTAAGGAAAAAATCCCTCTTTGCCACATGCAGGTGGCTAAATTACTCTCGAAAGAGGTCAAAATAAATACGCAGAAGATATATAAATGAGTCCATGGACAGTAATTAAGCACACAAAAAAATATTGTAGTGCTTTCATAATAAGATTCATAGCGTTTGGGCGAATATCATTAAAACCATCAGGCAAGACTGTGTTTCATAAGAAAAAAATAGTAAGTGTTTCTTAACGTTTTTGATATATTAAGACATTTCGAATTGCCGATGACTAAGAAACTGTAGCATCTTTAGCATGGGTCATAATTTTACACGAGATCTTAAGCCCCACCATGAACCATCTGATGTAAACTGGTCTTCCTGCAGAAATTCGGGTACTAAAAAAACACAAAGGGAATTCACAAGTTCACATTTGAGTGCAGCCAGCAGAGCTGGCACAAACATGTTCAGCGCCCCAAGCTCTAAAAAACAAACGTCGCTTGGGATTTTTTTCTGAGAGAGCTAAAAAATGTTGTTTAAAATGTATCTCGTAATTTTTTTCTTTCGAAAATGTTAAAAAAAAACGAAACAAGATAATAGAAGATAAGGGACATGTTTGACACGTTGATCAAAATAAAAATCATTGCATCGCAATGAGTCACATGTTTGAAGTGTATTTTTTAGGTAAAAATATTATAAATAATTATGATAACGATAACAATTTATACATAAAGCAAATCCAGAACGCTGATCTTGGAATATATAACGAATAGATAAGACTAATAGCTGTTATCATTATTATCGCCATCAATATTCGAGGACATGTTATTTAGATAAATGTTAATACATTAATTAAAAATATATTAATGTTACAGAAAGGGTTTAGATTTTATACTTATAATATTATGGGGGGACAAATGGATAAAAACAATTGAAGAAAGATCTTAGGTATAATGAACTTTAAAATAACGCAAATGATAACTTTGACTTTATAACAATAAAATAAAGCTATCAAAGATGACAATAGATTTATATAATAATTAATTGAGAAATCACTAAAACGATCACTTTGGCTTTAAGCAACGAAATCGAAATAAGCCATATGACAAAAATGGAAATAACAATTGTGCAGAACACCGGGTACTGCACAATAACCACCAACTTTCAAAATACATTAATAATAAATGCAGCTTAAATAACTTTGCACTAGCAAGGGTTACCACTCTGGGGACTACACCTTGGCCATCGTCGTTCGAATTCCTTGACTAATCCCTAATGTATTTGTGAATTCTCATCTGAAATATCAGCAAATTTCTCGAAAAAAGGATCATAACCATTTTTTGTTAAAAATTGAAATTGTACGAATATTTTAAAATGTTTTTTGTATATTTTTATACCGCTGCATAGGAAAGGGTGGTTTTGAGTAATTTTTACTGTGTAATAAGTACTGTGATCGGGAAGTGGTAAAAGGTAACCATATTAGGCCATCTAGAACTTGCTTTTTTTCCAATGGGTGTCAAACGTTTAGGGTGTTTCCAAAGATTACACGGTTGGTTTTTAATTATACACGTCAGAGGTTTTTTAAACAATCGATTTAAAATCTTATCAATGGATGATAAGGGAGCACATCGAGGGATCAGATTGAGATCACCAGAAACTTACTCTTAACTATCACCGGACTAACAATTGCTACTCGACACACTAGCGAAGACACTCGGACTTCAAATTCCTGCCATTTTTCTCTATATATGTATATATGTGGCGATTTATATAGGTTTCTAAAATAAACTGTTACCACCTTTTCCAGTGACTATGTGGCCGTAAAGTCGCAATCCCGAAAATATCTTCCGCACATATTGGATTACAATAATGGA
This sequence comes from Plectrocnemia conspersa, assembly GCF_051122295.1. Lineage (NCBI taxonomy): Eukaryota > Metazoa > Arthropoda > Insecta > Trichoptera > Polycentropodidae > Plectrocnemia > Plectrocnemia conspersa. The sequence goes on from NW_028277167.1 coordinate 12,658,581, forward strand.
CACCTAGCATATGCTACATGATAAGTAAAACAATTTTGCTTATACATATTGATGATAATTTTCTTAGAAAATAAATTGAAACCGTTCTTGAAAATAAAAATGCATTATAAGCTATACAAGAATTTTTCATAATACTAGGAATCAGAAAAAAACATTGCAGAAAATGATTGCAGCATTTACGAAATATGATTGTAGGTGTACAAACAGTAAGACTTAGCAGCTTACATGTTTTTAGTTTTATTCACTCAATAATAATTTAAACATATTTTTAATTTAAGCAACAGTTACTTCAAAAATTGTCAATGCAATTTCTGCATAATTTATAAGTTCAAATGCAATGAGTCATTTTACACAAATTAATTTAATACTGACATTAAAAGTTTTTATTCACACACCTCACCGCAACATATTGATTCATTGTAGTACGATATCGCCAGTTTCAATGAACCACATTTCACTCACTGTAGTAAAATATATCATACGTATGTTAAGGAAGAGGCGAGGCAACCTTTAAGGCTCGGCCACACAGTTCTCAGTTGCATCAGTTCTGTCTGACAGAACTGATGCAACATCGCATCATACAACCATACCGCCTGACCGCCGCGGTCAGATATCGCTTCCCGCCGCGACAGACCGCTCTCTGTGTGACCGAGCCTTTATGTGTGGTTGAACTACACACTACTTTCCGTTGGCTATTTCATCAAATCATATTGATATAAATGTTATATATTAAATTCTACGTGTTCCAAATTATGCTCAGTTGTACTCTAAGACCATGAGAAAAATATAATCACTCTGCAGTTATTGTATTTAATTTCCAATCCGTTCGACAACATTCAAGTATATTCTTGAACTGTGGGCTCGCTTATGACAAGTTTGAAATATATGGAATCAGCGTTTATGATAATCGCTCGATGGTTTGGTGACGACTTCCGTTAAACAAGGTCGCGTGGGTCAATTGTAGTTGGCCGACCCTAATTGGATATTCAATTCTTTCCTGGCAAGTTCGATTGACCCCAGACGTAGACACCATCACGATCTAAACGTCATAGCAAACGACAGCGATCAAAGTGCACAGTGACACGAGCCATTTAAAATGATCCATATTTCATAAAAATAATACACTCGTCATGAATTAAAATAATTATGAAATTGTACAAACGCTGTGCATAAGAACACCTCGCCATTGAATTAAACCAACGAAGGTTGACAAAGTGCATGTAGATGTATCAATTAAATTTAATACCTAAGAGCAAGATTGACGACCTCGCTATGTGATCGAAGGAGAACGTGAAGAATACGTGATTCCTTCCATGCTGCGGTTTAATTTCATTTTTGGGACGATAAATATGGTCTGTGGATTTGTGCCATGACTTGCGAGAGATCAAAAAAGAGGCAATTGCTTCCTATCGTCCGCGTCACACGAGATCGTCTACAATTCAGAAAGACCTTGGTCTAATGAGTGCCATCGGAATGACCGATACGTATATAACGAAGTGATGCGTAATAAACCAAACTTATGTTTACGTTCTTAAATAATGGCATGCATATTAAATTATTAATTTATATACAATAGATTAACGTCAATATACCATAAAGACGTAACTGGGTCATTATATCAGTGTTTATAAAAATAAATAGTTAATCAAATTCAGTGTGTGAAAAGATTGAGTATCCACCAAATATGATTTTGAAGTAAATATTTTATTATTGTAATAATTCTAATATAACTTTCTCATAGGCAGTTAAATGATAAGATTTAATAAAAATAATTTGTAAGAATCCTGTTTCTAAGGGGCAAAGTTTATCAACCTTTTTGAATGATGTACTAGGATAAAATTGATACATTACGTCATCAATTGAATTACATACAGTTTCTTTATTGGTACTCATTTGCATTTTTATTCTGACTAATAGAATGTAAAGAACGTAATTTTGACACCAGTGGCGCCAATTTAGTAGCAGATAGTTTAGTATTCCTAAAAAGAGATTTCATTTGAAAGTTTTCTTACTGATCAGTTTGACCCAATTATAAAACCATTTTCCTTTTCTAAGAATAAACAAGTGATTCATCATATACGATTGATCGGTCTGTTGATACGAACTTCTTGACCTAAACCTTGCCATATATGACATAACTGGTCACAATATTTTGGGGCATTGATTTAACTCTAAAAACATCGAGTGTGAAATTCCATTTGTTTGGCACGCGAGAGGAAAAGCAAACCAGAAAAGATAACTTTTATTTGTTTTCCTCGATTTGATATGATTAAAGGTTAATAGACGATGAACTTATAAAAAAAATTATATCACAATGATTTATTATATTATATGACTTGACAAAAATCAGTAGCGCTGTTATCGCAGTCAAAACGTTTCGCTTTTAAATTGTCACGATGACAGGAGATAGCGATATTGTTTGATAATCGTAAAGGTTTATCAGTATACGTATGTAGATATGTATGTACACGTTGCCATTCAAAATGAAATATGTTAGTTATAAATCTAGATTTTTGAACGTTACATATTGTAAATAAACTATATTACTAATAATATAAATAACATATTATTTAACTAAGTAATTTTAATTTAGCTTTGTAATAAGCGTTTAAAAATAATATGTATATTACAATATTTTAAATTTTCAAATTTAAACATGAACGTAACCGAGCGTTCACACTATCCAATTACGGGTCGGTTTTATCGCTTTTGTCGTGATGGTTTTATAAATAAAAACAAATAAAAATTAACCGTATTTTGATCAATGAAAAAATCAATGAAACTTATACTTAATTTTGCATCAAAAATGATTGGATGGAATTTAAAAGTAACGTGTTTATTATCGACAAGTGCGTAAAACAGCTTTAGCATATTAATTTTTTTTCTGAGAATTTGGATGGTTTCCATGTAATGGATTATTTATTCTAAGATCCTTTTACAAGTTGCGGATATTATGTTGTTTTTGATTTTCAGTATAAGTTTTACGCATCGGAACGAAATTTTAACCACGAGAAACAATGGGGAATGCGTTGACTCAACGTGCGTATCCAAGCGTCTATGATTGATTCCAAAATAAATATACTAATATGGCACCTGTTGAAAATTCAACGGATAATACACAAAGTAGTTAATACCGGTATTGTCATTATTATTTTAATTAATTAATTGAAAAAATAATAAGAGTACCGCTCGCATGATTCATCATGTTTATTGATTAGAAACACGGCAACTAATGTTTCAACGTATTTAATATTTTAATCAAAACACTTTCATTATCTACGAGTATCAATAAAAATCAATAAGACGTCTGTGTACAAAACCCTTTTTGTCCGATTAATTTATGTACTTTCATACATGCATTACATTGTAAAAAAAAATAAAATTGCAGGCAGCAAATCTTTTTTCATTGGAAACAATAAATCTAAGACAACATCGTCTTTGATAAAATATATACTTTTCATATTTATTCACTTAAAAAAATACCCGTCAACACGTTTTAATTATATCGTCTAAAACAACATATCTTTAGTTGGAAACAGAAAAAAATAACATCGCATTATTTTCCAATGCAAAAGGTTTATTGTTTAACAAAAAACAAATTTCGCGTATTTTTTTCAAATATGTTTTTTATTTAAATATAATTATTGAGACTTATTTATTGCTAATATTCAACACCAATGTTAAGTGAAGCTATTTGGATAAAAATGTGTGTGAATGGAGATAAAAATGTACAAATAGCAGAAATAATTTCGGGTATGCAATAATTGCTTTTGTTTTCACTTCGCCAGCCATCCGTATCATAAAAAAGAACGCGGTCATTTCTCTGTAACATAACATAATTACTGGGAACTGCTAACTACCGTTATATTTCCATGAGATGAAGCAAATGTATTCCTCTTATGTTGACACTTCGCGCATGTACAAAAATATCGAACATGTTGAATTAAATTTTTAAATTTTGGGACAAAATATCGGCTGATTAGATTTTTTGTCTGTTTGTGCCGGTATTTCGTCCCTATTGAAGTAAAAGGGATGATATTATTCCCTGTGACGAGTCCCAATGGACAACAAGTTAACAGTGCAGTATTGTTTCGGTATCGAGTACATTATATATCGTTCAAACGAATGATATAAAAATCAATCCTAAACGCTCATATAACTCGATTCTTGCGATTAACAAATTACATCACAGCAAAGCATCTCAATCATATTGAATTATATAATATTAGGAATATATATACATTCTAAATAAGAGTGAGAGATAAGGGCATGCGGACAGCATGTTCTTATCTCTCATTCACTCTCGTCATTTAACACGCGAGCGATCGAGAGGGAAAGTATCTTACCGCTCGCGCCTGATATGTATGTATAAACTGCTCTACTATAAAATCAGACAATATAATATTTAATTTACATTGGGTTGATGCAAAAGTCTTGGCGTATTTTTTTAAGAAATATTATATAACATTTTCATATTTTAATCAACAATTTTTTTCTGTGGTATTCTACCTTTCTGCCAGCTTATCTATACCGTTAAAATAAAATTCGCAGGACTTTTATTATAACGTATATATAAAAAATCTAAAATTTGTAAGGGCTCTAAAACTGAACAAAAAGTATACTTTATACCAGTGCTTCCCAACTTTTTTATGCAACGGTCCCTTAAATATGAAAAAAATAATCCGCGGCCCCCTGAACAAAAAACATGTTTTTCCGCCATTTTTATTTAGCATTAATTATTACTATTAAAACATACATACATAAATTTACTTATATGTAAACAAATTAAAAAGATTACACACACAGTAAAAAAGTAAGCTTACTAAAACAATTTAATGAGTTGGATGCGGTTGCATGTTTTTACATCAATATCTGGTTTAATCTCAGAAATGCTAAAAATACTTTTATTGAAATTTTCTGCAGTGGCCTCCAGTTTGGGAAGCACTGCTTTATACAATATAATAGTTTAAGAATAGTATAGATGTCATTCGTAAGTGCATTTTCACACTAATACTTTTGCATCAACCGATATATAGATGTCAATCAATATAAAATAGCACGAAAGACCAATGGTTAAAGTCGTTGACTAATACCTGAAAGACCTGGGTTAGAATTCCACATGGACCTAAGTGGTTTTTTTTTCATTTTTAGCGTGTCTGGGATATCTAAATTAGTAGTTATTATATAACTAAAATTACGATCAATCATCACAGATCAGGTTTTACTAAATTTTACTAATCTCACAAATGAATATCGTGAGGAATAATTAAAATAAAATCGAGCTGTAATAATATTTAATATAATATGTCATTGATACAGTTTAGTGTCTTACTACTTAGTAGTTTTTGATCGTTTACCCCATTGTAATGCATTAAGGTAATGTCTGTCATGTTTCAAGAGAGAAAAAAATATTAATTATTTATATATTTATGTAGACATCTATTAATAAAATATCAATCTGATTATCAATGTGATAATTTTCAATGATAACATATTTCACGTGATGCAATTCCGTTATTAAATACATATTGTGTTAAAAGCCTTGAAATTGCGTAATTTAAAAATCCCTGTTTTGGATATTTCAAAATACACAAACATACACCGTAAATATAAAAAAAAAAGTAACAGCAGGACGTGAGTAATTGATCAAACAAGTATATGGCTTTAATGAGGAACAATAAATTAATTGTACTATAATACGTATCACAGAGCGTTGCAAAAAATGATAAATATGCAATCAGATTTTTTATTGATAACAATATATTGAACACAATCAGTAGTTTATCATTATCCTTATATCAACAAGCATATAGACATCTAGAGGACGAATGTCAAGAACCTCAAAGCCAAAAACCGGATTTAACAATAAAAACGAAGCACTAAACCATGAGAATAATGATGAATTTTTAACAACAAAATATGCATAGCAAATCAGTATTATTCAACAATTATAAAATCATTTTTTAAACTGTACAATTATTGCAATGGAGATATTTCGAGATTGCTAATAATTAAAGATGATTTGTCGTAAATTCGACATGAAACATGGCATGCAGCATGCACTTTATCGCATGTATGTACAAAACACATCCTAATAACTATACGTTTTCATCTAATTAACAAGCCAGACGTTATATTAAAATGTTAGGTAAATTATGCTGAAGTATAATTCCGATAAGCTTTACAACCATTCAACTATATGTGGCGGCTACTAGCTCTACCAGAATTTCTAGATGGTATATATTCCCTACCAACAGCTTAAATAAGTGCTTTCTACATACATACCCGTTGACGCGACTCGATGGAATCATATCCCAGCATAACTTGTAGGTATTTTGTGGGAAATAAAAATCTGAGATACATATTTTGGACCAAATTATGCGCCGAAGATTTTGAGAAAATCATATTTCTTTTACCATAAGACATATGGGTTGATACGTGTAGGTAAATAAATAAAATGATTATTATTTTTACAACTTTCATTTTACGTTCCCGTTAGGGCAATAGAAATGTTGGTGAACCGTCAAAACGTAAGTTATCAATAGGTAGGTAATCGAAAAATGCATGAAAGCGCACAATAATTCACGATAAACCATGAAAAACTGCACAGTCGCATGTCACTACTTGCATTAAACCCTATCGCTCCGTCCCTCACGTGATGTAATGTTTAACTTTGAATATTTTCATTTCTGTAGGTAATATTTTGATAGGATCAAAATAAAAAAAATAGAGTCTTTATTAGTTTTTTCAAATGGTTTAGGCCAGTGTTCGGCAAACTTATTCGCCAAAGAGCCAAATATGTACATTACAACGATTAAAAAAAAATGAGAGCCAAATTTATTTATTAATTTAGCAAACCTTTATTATAATTTTCCAAATCAACACAAAGACGTTCAAATTTAGAGCTCCATATTTTCTTGTTTTTTAAATCCGGCGCGTAAATGCCGGTGGACATTTGTGCCAGAGCAGCACTTAAGGGGCCAAAGAGCCGCATGCGGCTCCGGAGCCGCACTTTGCCGACCTCTGGTTTAGGCCAATTTTGCCCAGTGTCTTTTAAGTTTTAAAAAATCCTCAATACTTGAAGGTCATTAGCGAAAATATTTTAAAACTATTAATATCATGAATAATAAAAAAATATTAATGGGCCGAAAATAAAACATTGAGGAATTCCTATATTGAACATAATGAAGACGATCTGATAAATATGATTATATTGATAGTTTTGTTAAACCCCAAACCTATACAATTTTTTAGAATTAAGGAATTACAAACTTTATCCAACGCCTTTTCAAAATCAGAGTAGATGACACCTACATATATCGAGTAATGATTTGGGAAATCGAGACTTTATCCTATAAAATCTTAAACTACTACAAAAAGGTGAAAAGAATGAAGAAAAAATAGGTTTCAAGTAGTTTTATTCAGTATATTTGATTTATTTTCTGCTTGCTGAATAAATTGTGATTTTATAGTTTAATTTAAATAGGCTGATGAAATTAAAAAAAAACTATTTTAACTATTAAATAGGTTTTAAAATATTTTTAAGGCGGAATATTGGATGCAAATTAATAAGTCATAAATTCATTAAAATAAGATGGGAATTCGGTTGCGTCAATATAAATTAATATTTTATTCAATATTTATAAAAATAATCTTAATAATTTAAAGTAAATTTTCCTACTAATACTATGAAAATGATATGATTTTATAGTATGCATCGAACGTAACCATGTAAATTATGGCAATAAAGCAAGTATAAAGTAAACCGAACCTAATACTCTTATAACAGCAAATTATGAAACACCAATGTAACGAGAAATTCGTAGAAAATTTCAAATCGATTCAATCAAGAGCGCCTTTGGTTCGTTCAGTTTTATTGGGACAATTTGCAGATGATGCAAAAGAAGTTTAACAGGTGCAACATCATGTTTTTACTGCAACCAGATAGCATTAACTGTGACTACTGTTGCTATATTGGACAAATATTAACTCTTCCATTGCCGATATTTGATATATTAACTTTTGCTACTTTATCAAAAATTTACGGATCCGAATTCATCATTGCAGAAATAATCATAAATAGAAGATACATTTTAATGTTATAGTTGTATTTGCTTGAGGGGAATCATATGCATATACAGTTCTAGTATTTAATAGATCGATATTTGGATAGTAGTCACAAAGAGCACGGCTACAAAAGTTCAAAATCATAGACGTATACAAATATTATAAATTATCAACAATATGTCGGCAATCAACAATATTTATAATTTACTTATAAAATGTATGGTTCAAGTTCACATTGCACAATTACATTAGGAGCTTTGTACTGTAATAATAAAGAAATACACTGTAATAAAAATATTTTTCTAATAAAACGAAGGTCAAAATTGTTTAAATTGAAATAAAAGATTTTTAAAACAATTTTTGATAAAAAAAACAATAATTAATCAATACAATACAATGGTCGATAATTACAGAAGGGATATTAAACTAGTTTTATTAAATGAATATCAATTATGTTAAATATTTTAGTACAAAAATTTTTTTTTTTTCATAATCTGTTAAAAATTGTAAATGTGTTTTAATATTTTATTATGTAGGTGTGTATCTATTTTTATATCGAAAATTATTTTTTAGTTTGAGAATACAAGAACATGCATTGTTTTTTAGAGATAAGAGAAATGCACTAAAAGTGCACCAAAACCCTTTGTTCACTTTAGTCATCGATTTCAACGATAGAAAAAATATATCAACGGTAGCGAGTAAGTGTTGGTCAGAAAATTTAGCCCCCGATAACAGAAAAGTACCATTAATATTTACATTTGTAGTAGGGAAATTTATTGCGAGTGAAGAATTTATTCGCAATTTCACTAAATATACTGCAACTTCAAACAGTTGAATTGTATTAGATGATGAGAATAGTTCTGGAAGTGAAAGACAACTGCCAAATCCAAACTACTAATAAATCCTCAAACTTTTGATCTAGTGTACAGGAACCTGCCAATATCAGAAAAATATTAACTGAATATACAATAGATAACATGATTGCGTAAAAATATACGAATATTTTTCAGAATTAAATTGTAAACGCTCTTTTTAAAATTCAATCCAATCACTAGTGACTAAACCCCCTAATATCTCATAAGATATATCTTTCTAGCAACAATTGTTGAGTGAAATTAAAAAAAAACATAGAATTATGCCTTGTCTAATTCTTCCACAGAACTTTTATTATCCTGAAAAAGAAATTATTCTTTGTGGTGGAACTACATTTAATTTTTAATGATGATCAGTGAATCATACATAAGGGTTTTTGAAGCATGAAAGTCTTGAAAGTCAAGTCTTGAAAGTTAACTTTAATAATTGACATGATGATGAGGATATGTAATCTAATGAATGTAATTATATTTTGGATTAATAGTGCAGAGGTGCATTTGACCGCGCAGTGCAATTTTTTTTTTGTGTTTTGAGCAATATTCTTATGTTGGATATAATTAATAATTTTCTTCTATGTTATACATATATATTGCTTTGTTACTTGTATAAACTAAAAGATTATTATTATGTCGATTATGTGATGCCCTAAGCTTAACGGTAATTCTCACGGCCAACAAATTAAAATTTGTTTTTAAATAAAAATATTAATAAGAAATTATTCACAGTAAATCCACAGGTTGAGAACTCACATTCTATAATAATTAAAATTACACATCACTGACGTTAAGCGAAAAGAGGAAAATATGAGTGATCGAAACCGGTATTTTTATTTACGAAAATATTGCGCAATATTACCCCAAATTAAAACGAGAAAAACGTCACGAAACCGGAAAAGTCCGGTGATGGTCACAAATAATGCAAAATTATAATAGTAAATGAACGTGCGGATGACAAGGTCAAAAAATTGGTGTTACGGCCAAAATTAAAAAAATAGTTATGAAAAATAAACAAAAGGGTTGTTCGCGAACGCGCGTGTTGCGTATTTCGAGAATGTAGTTTATATTTGTTTGATGGATAATAAAAGAGTTTAGCGTACTGGGCGGCTGGCGGCGTGCTCCACGTCAGAGCGGCCGAAGATAACTGCGGATCGCAAAAGTTTCGCAGCGACGACGTGCCTAGCCGTCAACGCCAACGGGCAGAGGTCGCGTACGTCCGATTAGAGCCGTTCGCGAATCCGCTCGCGAAGGTCGACGCGTATTACGCGATGAATCGTACCTGGTCGGAGGCGCTCGCCCTACTCGCACCAGGCAGCAGGCAGCCGGCCCCGCGACGGCCGCGAGTCTTTTGACAGCTGCCGCGAACCGGCCGATCGCCGCCTCTCAAACTGTGGGCTGTATGTAGCAGACGCCTCAAATTTGAAACTTTTTTTCATGCGTGCGAATCGATGTTGCCATGTCAGACGTTATTTTATTATTTATTAAGACACTGGAAAATAACAATTAACTAAGTATTATGTCCATGAGAATGAAACTGCTTTAAATAAAATTTGGGAACAGTTTAATTGGCCATAATAAATACTATTATAACACACAATTGGTTTAAATATGCGAAGTTTCATTAAATAATTGTTAATATGCTTAAAAATTTGAACTTTCGTTAAAAATCCTATTGAAAAATGGCTACTTGTTAAAAATGTCGGCACCACGCTCCGAAACTAATGGTTATGAACTCTGCTGTGTGTGGCCCTAATGGCTACGAAAGTGGATAACAACGTTTCGGTACATAAATACGTTTTAGAATATTAACAGGCTAGATGCGAACGACGGCAGCGAGAGAGCGTTGATCAGAGCAGTGAACACACCATGAATAACTCTCTGCAACGAATCTACTTAATGGGAGGATTATATAAATTAGCAACAATATTTACTTTACATAAACGATTTAAATGTTCTGACTTTGAAAACGATATCTCCATGGCTTAGAACTATGAACTCCATTACTTAGAACTACGAACGACGATTCCCATATTGCTTGAAAGTAGAAGCTGAAAGCAAAGTGATGCTTATTCTAGGGCAGAGGTCGGCAAACTGCGGCTCATGAGCCGCATGCGGCTCTTTGGCCCCTTAAGTGCGGCTCTGGCACAAATATCAACGGGCATTCGTACCAGATTTAAAAAACAAGGAAATATGGAGCTCTAAATTCGACCGTATTTATGTTGATTTAGAAAATTATAATAAAGGTTTGCTAAATTAATAAATAGATTTGGCTCTCAATTTTTTTTAATCGTTGTAAAGTACATATTTGGCTCTTTGGCTAATAAGTTTGCCGACCACTGTTCTAGGGGATTATCCTAAATAGTGTTATCGGCGTAGAATATCAAAGTAGAATAATATTTTAATTAATTAAAATAATAATAATTATGTCATTAGCGGTATTGCCTGTTTTCTCTCTCGGTTATTGGAAATCCCGGTATTATAGCAATCCCTAGTTCTGACCAATGCTCGCTCGCTCACACCAGTTTAAAATTTAAAACATATTTATTTAGTAAAACATTAACAGGAGGAAGAGATACGTGGAAGCATTTGCCCCCCACTTGAAATTAGTTAGAAAAATGCATGTCATTTAATGAAATACCACGTATCTTAATGAAAAGAAAATATTAAAAAAATGACTACTGACTGGCCAACTTTTGCCTTTAATCGTTAAACTTTTTGAATTTTGTGAAATATGTATATCAAAATACTTTACGAATTACAAATTACTAATTAATTACTTTACGAATTACGAATTACTGCTCAGTGAGGGCGTCAAAAGGAAAATGCTAAATTTATTGTTTTACGTACTTTTCGATCAGGGATGTCATTTCAGCTTTTTAAACTCATCAGAATTAAAATCAGCTGAGATTGAATTAATTCAGCAAAATTGATGGAACATTTTAAATATATAATTTTGTCGAATTTATTGCACATACAATAGTTTATAATGTTTGGAACGAATTTGTTGTATAATTTGAACGAATTTATTGCACATACAATAGTTTATGTTTGGAACGAATCAGATCCGTATCGGCGTTTGTTTTGTGCAGATTTGTATATAAATTAACTACCTAGAAATAAATTTGCAATTACAAAAATTTGCGATGCACACCTGTTTTTGAAATAAGCGTTAAACGATAACAAAGGGCGGGTCTATCCAAACTTTTGTTTCGCTCTGTCATAGTAGACACCGCCGAAAAACATTCTATTCACAAATGATTTTCAAAGTCGTAAAAAAAAATTTTCTCATTTTTTTTAAATTTTGAAACAAAATAAAGGCGCATAAAGAACCGTGGATTTTGGAGCGGCACTAGTCACTTATGTATATTGAAAGAGAAAACGACTACGTGTGTTGCTCAAGTATACAAATAAAAAAGACTGGTTATCCAGAAACTGTGGGTTCAAGTCACGGTAGCAGATTCGAAATTTTATTTTAAAACCGGCCATAGCTGCTAAGTGACATCTATTGATTATAAATTATAATACACATAATAATTTATAATTAATTATATAGATGTCACTGATGTCCAGACTGAAAAATCTAGTGGTTAATACTTACTCGTAAGTATTCATTATGTCTGATTAACCTACTATTAGTACTAAAAATAATTATAATAGTAAGTTCTGGAGTTTATACGTCGTTTAATGCCTATATTTTTTGTTCTTCACTATCTTAAACGAGTTCATTTATAACTATGGCCCTTCACTTATTTCTACAGAATCGGTTTCATAATTCTAATGTCATATATTTTTTCTTCTGATTATGATCCTTGTAACACTAAATAAAAAATGTGTTTTATTATAATTGCATTAATATTATTTATATAAAATATTGTATAATACAAGTATAAATATTTCTTGGACTTGAGCGTTTTTAGTAATCCAATCACTTTTGTTGCATTTTTTTATGACAAATTATGTATTTTTAATTATTTAATATTAACGGACCTCCTAGGAGTATCGTAGGCTAAGAGAATTCTGGCTGAAAGAATGTATTTTCTAAGCCAGGGTAATAACGTGTAAATCCCGATGATAATCAAAACTTAATATACACTTTAAGAAAATTGCAAAACAATTTAATATTTAACAAATGAGGCTAATTTTAATTAAGCTATTTTTTCTAACAAATCGATTAATCTGAAAGATTTACAGAGCCATTTCTTGAACTTCACTCCAAAAAAGGAAAAAAATTTCAAAACAATGCAGATGTCATTTTTTGCATATTAAGAACAACAAAGGCTTTCAAAATTTCATGTGAGGAGGCAATGAAAATACTAATGAAGCCTGCAACAACATTTTCATTTTTTATAAACTTGAAAATTTAATGATTTTGAGCCAGAAAAATCATTAAATTAAACGAAAATTACGAATGAGAATTTTTTTAAGGAAGGTATAATATATTTTGTATAGATAACAGGTTTCGTGTAGAAATGTTCAAAAATTCTACTACTGATCTATTAAATAGTGTTGTTTTTATTTATATATTTTGCTTTAACTTTTTAAATATTTAATATGTTTTTTTGCAGTTACTTGACCATGTTATTTTTAGTTGTTTGGCGGACGAATTCTGACGGGTGGCAATTAAAAACAGATTAAGCCGCTGCAGTGTTATTTATTTAAGTGTATAATAGTTCAATTTAAAAAAAATGTGTTCGGCGGACGAGGCACCGCTGTACATCAAACTTCCGTCAAATTTCACCAATGAATGTTGCTGTCCTCCGCCGTCGTCACGTCAGTATTCAGAGTGCCGCCAAGTTTTGTTCATAATAAATTAAAAATAAATATATGTATACATAGACCCCTACAGTTGCTAAGCTACTTTTTTAGTGTTTGAATTTACGAACATCACTGTTTTATATTTTTGTTTTGAAAAATATAATACGAATTATGGTACTTTCCTGTTTTCAGGGGCCAAATGTTCTGACCAACGCTCACTCGCTACCGTTCGTTCGCATCAAACATATAAAACGTGTTTATATAGCAAAACGTTGTATGCCGCTTTCACATGTCATTTATAATTATATTTTAAAGGTTAGGTGCGAACGAGTGTAAACAAGTGAGCGTTGGTCAGAAAATTCCCCCCCCCCCCTCCTCTCCGATGACAGAAAATTACGCAAATTATTTATATTTTGTATTATTAATTATACTTTCTATAAGTTTTAAATTAACATTTTTAAATTAAATTATTCTCTCACAGTACTTTTTTTATTTAATTTTTAACGGCATATAAACAATATTTTTGTCTTCCGGTGTAATATCGAATTACGGACAAACCATGGAGCATGACTAACCATAACGCGAATTTTAATGATTTTTTTGTTGGATCTGGCGTTTTATAAGTACTAAACGAGCGTTAATCACATATTACCAAACTGGGAATACCTAATGAAATTGTAATTGTAATTATTAATTTAACTTAACTTTATGTAATTTCCATAAAAGTTTTAAATTTATTGTGAGACCTATAAGATATTTTGATAATCTGTGTGTAATTATGTACACGCGTTCTCCTATGTAATATTCGGTTAGGTTAAGTCTAACCAGCACAATAGACCAATGGTATAAGTTGGTGACAATTACATGAAAGATCAAGGTTCAAATTCTGTATGAACCCTAGTGTCTTTCAATTTTTACTGTGTCTGGGAGATTAAAATTGGTAATCATTATAAATATATAATTCTCGTCAATCATCTGTTGATTGTAAGTTGTAATAATAGTTAATAGTAAAAAAATAGATGTCACTGATATACAGACATTGATTTTAGTCAGGCGTCTTACTACTTACTTTTAGGTTGTTGATTCTGTTTAACCTGTTGTAACGCATTCGGCTAAAGTCAGTCATGTTGCAATGGTAGACTTACAATAAATAATAATTTATAATAATAATACATATCTAGTGTATTATAGTACGTTTTCTAAGTTAATGTAGGATTTCTCACACGTTTTTACAACAATAAATTAGTTTCATGTTTTTGGGAGGATTGATATAATTAAATATTTTTTCAAAGATTTACTCTTGAGTAAGTCAAAGTATGGTGTCTCAATTTACGCTAATATACATTACTAGATAATAAAATAATAATACGATTGTTTCATTGCATTATAAATGTTACTTAGATTACCTACTACGGAGAGATTGAACGTACTGTACAAAATAAAAGAAAGGATCAAAAAGGTATCAAACCATTTCGTTTATACTTCTTATTTTTGTTATATTAATATGATTTCAACGAAGCGAGGTTATTGGTAAAAAGCAGAAATGGTTGAAGTTTATTGAACAAGAAGAATGATTTTTTAAAAAATCACCAATACTTTTATTTTGTGTAGAATAACCGCATGTTACAAGCGGCCCACCGAGATTCCGACGAGAAAAAACATAATCAACCTTTTGGAATAAATCTTATATATTTTTTATTTTGTCTCCTCAACGTTATCTACTTTTTGTATATTACAACATCTTTGATGGAAAATAGCTTATTTGCTTATTGCTCTTATTAAAAATAAATTTGAGATGCCTGTATAAAAGCAAATTATATTTTTTTAAACAATAATTTGATGAGATTTTTCAACAATAATCTTAAGAATAATATAAATACTTATTATTATTTTAATATATGAGAAAGATTAATTTTATGTTTATATTTTTTTTACCTGATGATAAAATAAAATCAGAAAATTTACAGACAATTTCCTAAAAACATCAATAAAATTGCAAGAAAATATTTATTCACCCAATTAATTCACATAAGTCATATACATATATTTTAGATATTTAGTATTGTAAAAAAACATTCACATTTATAAAAAATATAATATAATACATTGTATAAAAATATTTCATCTAATTCTATATTTAATTAATATTTATAGTATTTAAAAAAAGAGATTTATATACATTATTTTATGATTTGATGCATGGTCCGCTGCAAGTGTTCTTCTTTGGTTGCAAGCTTTCTATGTATCTTAAGTCTATAATTAATAAAATATTATAAACAAATATATAATATATAATAATTAATATAAAATGAACTAACGCATCGGATTGCCAATGACAGGTGTGCTGGGACACTCATTAAAGTCTTTTTCCATAATTTGTTCAAACGTTAACGCTGCTAATCTTTTGAAGAACTCATTCACACAATCTCCTGTTTTTGAAGATACTGCCCAATATTCAGCATTCAGCTCGTTTGCTAGTTTGATCGCTTCAGTTTCAATCTGAATATATGAAGATGAGCTCTAGAATAAAATTAAAATAGTTTTAAAATACAACAGTTAGTAGATCTAAAATTGTCTTATGAACTTACAATTTTATCTCTCTTTGTTCCGACAAGAAATAATAATGGTTTCATATTCATTGATTTTAATGCTTCTATCAACCAAGATTTTGTGTGTATTAATGTTTGAGAATCACATAAGGAGAAAACCAGTACAATTGCTGTATCAAACATAATAAATATTATGTAAATATAACGTAAAAGGTATCAATAAGGTTCTTACCATAAGCTCCACGATAGTATGAACGAGCAATACATTTGAATCTTTCTTGACCAGCCGTATCCCATCTATAGTAGGTATGTATATAAGATTATATGAATATTAAACGAATTGTGCATATAAAGAATAACATCAAATCATTTACATTTGCAAATTAAAATTGTTGTCTAAGATATTAAATCTTTCAACTTCAAAGTCGACTCCGATTGTAGCTTTGTAGTTGGTTTCAAACATGCGATGGCAAAATCTAAATATGTAACAACAAAAAGTAGATAAATTACTAATATATATATATATCACTTGAACTTAAACACAGTATCGTGTCTCATACCTATTGACCAAAGAGGTTTTTCCAACAGCAACGTCACCAACGAATATCACTTTGCTTATACTTAAACCTAAAGGTACTAACTTTGGTAATTCGTATACAAACGGCGAAAAGCTCACATGCTTGTGAGGTGTGGCATGATTTAGAAACGGACGTGGCAGAGATGTTATGCTTCTATCGCAGTGTATTTTGTTAGTCATCTTATATACAGCCGATCCTGTCGCTAACATAACGTTCACTGTTATAAATTATTTTGCTCAAGAGTAACCACAATGTAGTTTCAAATCAATTATGCATTAAATGCAGACAAGTGGAAATTGTGTGGTTTTCTAAAATAAAAATTCAGCTGACTATGTTCACTATGATTAGTTAGTTTGATGATGAAATGCAGTTCTAAAGTAGTTTCCAAACAAAACTTTTGTTGACATTGACAACAAAAAAAAACACAAACAAACAAAAATAGCATAACTAGAAAACTTATTTTAATATATGTATATACAAAGATTCTAATGTGTACACAATAAAAAAATGTAATATTAATAAGAAAAAAATTTTAGAACATTGAATTTACTTTCTAACTCCAACATCAAACCTATACTAAAACGCAATATAACAATTATTATATAAATATTCTAATCTAGTCATTAGCTAAAATCAATATTAAATGATACAGTAAATTAATAAATAATCTATGCTGAGTTTGTTTGATATATTTAAAGTAAATAATCTGAACATTGCGCCATTTTTAAATTTTATATAATGTATTAAATCACATTTAAATATTATTATTTTTAATAATAGTGATATTGACACTATTTAAAAAAAATGAATGAAGTATTTACTTTTGTGGTGAATAATTCAAATAAAAATCGAAAAATAAAGTTGGGCCCATTTTTTCACCCCTCTCACAAAAAAATTATATATACTATTTCAACTGAATACCAATAAAATCGTAAAATTTTAAGCTACACAAACAATATTAAAATATATATTTTAATATAACAACACAGGCGCGGAACGTCATAAAAGATTCTCAACAGTTGCATGTTGACCGGACGTCTCATTATTCAAAAATAATTAATGTAACGTAACTAAATACGCTTTCCTTGATATTTTTTATTGTATATAAAAAAATGTTTTCTGCTATCAATATAGTAAATGTAATGCTTGTTGTATCGATTTTACAACATTTTTTTTCGATAAGCTTTGAAATAATAGAGCAATGTTCTCATTAGTTATAATAGGGTAGTTAAATTAAAAAAATATAGGCGGCCTCCCGTTTCTCCAAACAATTTGTGAAATAAAGCATATTTTAAATTACGCTAATTGAGCTTAACGTTTTTATAGTTACCTATTTTATTCATAAAATAATATGGATACCAGGCGCGTACGGTAATATTGTTTCCCTTTCGCTCGCTCGTGTGTTAAGTGATAAGAACGAGTGAAAGAAAAGTGAAAAGATTTTTTTTTTAAAATCAGCATCAACTTCCTGCTTCTCTAACACCCAATTTGCGTAAATCCTTCGCTATCCATGGTATCTAGACTTTAATTATTGTGTTATCTGAATTTTATACAGGTGTACATGGGTGCAAGTATTTGCACATATTTTTGTATTTCAGTTTTTCATATACTATTTTTGAAAAAATAAAACTCGCTACTAGCGTGCTGTTTTATACTTGTTGTTATATTATGAAATAATTCTGCCTCAAATCGTTCTGATGATAAATTAGTATAATTATAATTTTTTTTAAATGAAAAACGTATTTATAAATAATCTTTTACTAATTTTCCAATTTTTTTTGAGAGGAGGGGGACCATACTGGATTCTTGTCTTGGGTCCCGCGTTTTTATCACCGGTCCTGACTCCATTGACCACTTATTAATTTATAGATGTATTATCAAATCCTGGAATAGCAAAGTATAGCAAATTATCTTGGATTTATTTTTGATATGTATATATTGACAAATTAAATCCAAAAGGGAAAAGCTACTCAAGTGAAAGTCAATCCCTTTCTTTGCCCTAAAAGTAAATTGAATATTAAAAATATACTCTTTTTAAAACAATAGTTAGGTAAACATTACACCTAGTCATGCTAGCAAACATTAATTACGTTGGATTTTCATTATAGATAAATAAAAATAATAAGTGCTGCATGTAATCTCAACTAGCAATAAATGTATTTAAATAAAAAAAAATTGTAATAATTAAAAATATATTTTTTACGTTTTATTCGCTAATTACATATAATTTAAAAAATACTAATTGAATTTTAAATTGAGTTTTTTTTTTAAATTTAATTTCTATAAGTGGGTTGGTAATGTTGGCAGTACTTCACGTGTCGCCGTGTCCGCCTGGCAGCCATCTTTCCCGCAACCATGCCGCCCAAGAAGCCCGCGGACAAACCCGGTACGTAATATTTGGCACTTCCGTACTCGCTCGGGTGCTCCAAATAGCATATTTGGGGCCCACGAGTGCCTTTAAACGCGTGAAAATCGTGTGTGATCCGCATCGTGAGCCGTTTTAGAGTTTTGTCACAACCACGCGGTGTCCCCTTCAGGTTATGGCTCGGTTGACGGCTTTCATATTATTTCAAACAAACGTGCTATTTCACGTTTATACCGATTAAATTGCATTTATATTGTGATCTTTTGAGGTTATTAGATGCGATTCACGCGTTGTATTGTTTCACGCTTCTCTTTTTTTTTAATGTATTTTATAATATTGGATTAAATGTTTTAGCGTCTGGGTCGAAACCCAGCGAGGGTAAAAAACCCAAGCCAGAGGCGGCAGCGAAGGCCGAGGCCCCCAAGGCGGAGACTTCCAAGCCTGCCGCGGCCAAGGCTTCGACCTCCAAGGCCCCCGCTGCTAAACCAGCGGAAAAGAAGCCCGCAGAAAAGAAACCAGCGGAAAAAACTAAGCCCGAACCCAAGTCTAAAGTAGCCGAAGCTCCCAAGCTCGACAAGCCTAAGACCGAAAAGCCCAAGACCGAGAAGCCTAAGGCTGAGAAAGCCAAGGCAGCTCCGGCCGGAGGAGTCACCAAGGCTAAGAATGCCGCCGCTCCCAAGGCCAAAACCGGCGACAAAGCCAAACCGGCCGAGAAGAAGGCCGGCGGTGACAAAGCTAAAGCCGGCGACAAGAAAGCAGCGGCTAAACCCAAAGCCGGTGAAAAGGCTAAGGCCGGAGACAAGCCCAAAGCTGCCGCTGCCGCCAAGAAGCCTGCAGCAAAGCCCGTAGCCAAGATTTCCAAAGCTGACGCCGCCAAGGCCAAGCTTGCCGCCAAAGTAAAGAAAGCTACCCCCGTTAAAGGCAGCAAGAGCGGTGTCAAACTAACGATCGCTAAAGCGCGCAAGACTCAACTTAAGGTAATTCACTTTATAAAACCAATGTCGCGAACAATATGTTAAAATACGATCGTTACAGATTATCAAGGGAGAACATGGCACCAGGCAGAGAAAGATCCGTTCTTCGGTACACTTCCGTCGCCCCAAGACCTTCAAGCCCCCTCGCAATCCTAAATACCAGAGGATCTCGGTTGCGAAGAGAACTCGGTAAGACGAATTATATAAATTCACTGTGATATATACATATTTTACATAAACGTTCATCTTGCAGCATGGACGCTTACAACATCATCAAATTCCCATTGACGACTGAAGCCGCCATGAAGAAAATTGAAGATAACAACACCCTTGTCTTCATCGTTCACACCCGGTCGAACAAGCACCATATCCGTCAAGCCGTCAAGAAACTGTACGACATCAACGTCGCTAAAGTCAACACCTTGATCAGGTATTACTTGCAACATAAATAATGACACTTATTATATTAAATGATGAACTAATCAATGAGAATCTCTTTGAATCATAATGAAATGAAAATTGATCTATTTATTTCTGATTTTTTTTAAATTTTGTAGCATCAATTTTTTCTATTTTACGATTTGTTATTAATGTTTTTTAATTTAATTTTTAGGCCCGATGGCAAGAAGAAGGCTTACGTTAGATTGGCAAGAGACTACGACGCGCTGGACGTTGCCAACAAGATCGGCATTATATAAATGAATAGACAGTGTCTATTTTATTTTATATTGTAAATTATAAGATAAAATGTGAATAAAAGTTGTTCACAAAGAAATTGACTTTTTATTTTATCTTTTACATAACCGTTAATCCTTTGAGCGGTATGTGCGCTTGCCGTATTGTGAGCCAGATAGAGATCACCATATGTGTATGGTCTGACACTATTTCGTCGTTTTTTACATCATCCTTTGAATTCTAAAAAAATATAGTTGCACCAGACACGTTTATCGAATATATATGGAAGTAATCGTAATAATATTGTGAATTTTTAGTTGAAAAAAATTGCGTAAATACCAATGCAAATCTGGCTATAAATCCCTCAGCTGATTATTTATTTTATTAATTTATTTAGCTAGTTGTTAACACTTGGCCGACGGGTCGCTTTGATCTGCGAAAACAGGCTGTTTCGCGAGAACTTTGTGCAACACAGATTTATAACAAAAAGATATGATAACTTTTGAATTAAATGGAAATAAAAAGCAAAAATTTATCGAATGTTCTGTATTGTATTGGTTCATATGCTAAAATTATTTTATCAGTAGCTTTCAATCTGCGGGTTTCATAAAATAATAATTAATATCATAAAATTTTCTATATTCTACTTCATTTTATCTCTAGTTTAAAAAATAGATAATAAATAATTATGTGAATTATCATATATAAAATTATATTTTGGTCTTTCATGGGTTAAAATTTTTATGCTTATAGCTCTGTCAGCTTTAAAAATAATTTACGATCAAGTTTTATTATCATCTCTTGTTTATATAAAGAGCTCATTGATTGCCCCTCACATGGGAAGTCAGCCAGGGCAATAAAAATAATTGTGCATTGAAATATTTTTTTTCTTAAAGTACAAACATTCATTCATAGACAGCAGCACCAAACGCTTTAGTTTTTGCCAGTAGATACTACTGGACCCTTCCTTAAAAGTCAGAAATCATAAAAGGTAGTCACTACCCTTCCCGCCGCCTAACATGAGAGGAGGAAGCCGGTAGATACTACCCAGCCCGTTGGTTAAGTGTTAATACACTAAATAAATTTTAACAAAACAAATGTTAAAGATACTAATATAATTTATTTCTTAGTGCATGAAGGTGTTCTTTTATTCCATTGGGGAGACCTGCATTTTTATTTTTGCGGATTGTCCTAGGAATATACAAATTCACACTTCTGTTCAATATTTCCCTGGCCGTACTCGTTTTCTTATACCTAACTATCCTTAAATTGTCTCTGTTTCTGGTATTAAATCTATGTACACCTTTATTTTTTTAAATACTAAACATATTATTTTCTAAGACACTTATCTTCAATATTTCTTGAATATCCATTCCAATCTTTCAATCAAACTTCCACAACTAGTAAATTTATTTTTATTTAAAACTACTCTCATTGCCCTATTTTGTAATTTTTACAACACTTATCTAATTTCCTAAGCATTTAAAATATTGTTGAGCAATAATGGAAGTTGAGTAATATACTATTGTAGATTATTGTTTTTCTATTTATATTTAATATATTTCTCATTCTAGATAATTACTTATTTTTCTACCATGTTTTTGATTATGTAATTACAATGTTCTTTAAAATTTCACCTTTTATCTAAAATTACTCCTTAATATTTCAATAATATAATTATCTATAACTATTTATATATTATTATATAACATATCTTTATACGAGGGCAGTCTAAAAAGTTTCCAGCCTAACATAGAAACAAGTATTTTTTTTATTAAATTCAGTTTTATTATTCGACATAGTCTTCTTATAAGTCTATACACTTTTCCCAGTGATGCTCCCATCTCTTAAATTCGTCTAAATAGTATTTTGCATCTTTTTCTGCAAAATAGGCGTTTACGAATGTGATAGCCTCCTCATTTGATGAAAATCTGTCCTCCAAGCGAAACTTTGAGCCTAGGAAACAGAAGTCGCTGCGAGCCAGATTTGGTGATTACAGTGGATCAATTCGAAACCCAATTTGCGAATTTTTGCGTGACCAAAATTTTACTGTGGCAAATTATGGTGCAGAATCCTCGTAAACAGCGTCCATCTCGGCTTCAATTTGTGTAGAGTACGCTCGGGATAAGGATGCCGGTTTGTTATTGTGTGCGTGTACATGTATATGAGAGGGAGAAGCGATGTAGCGTGTACTTCGTTGTCTCGTTTTCTCTTTTAAGGACAGTCGCTGATTTGTCAACGCTGGTATTCGTCATTAAAGTGCAGTGTGGCACAGAAGTTCGATCTTCTCTAGTGATTTATTTTAAATAATTTTGTGTTGATATTGGTTTAACCCAGATATGCCCACTGTCCCATGGGTAGGTCACTAAATTCGTGCCACTGTTTTTTATTTATAAATGAAATTTTAAGAGAACAAAATTTCTTGGGCATATCTGGGTTAATTGATATCAAGGCTTCAAATATACACTGTAAGTTATTCGTTCTCTTACCCTTGGATTAAAATATTTTAATTATCTTTCCATTAATCAGTTCCTTGTTGGTATTTTTACACTATTCTCTGTAAGGCTTAAAAAAGTTATTATTCTTATCGTTGCGCCAATGGTAATTTTTTAATTTATTCAATGGACTCTAATGATTTAATAGAGTCGTCGAGCCATTAAACAATCTGCGAATAATTTCTTTCCCCATTTTATATCTTTTTGCTTTTGAAGAATTGCTAAAGACTTCATTATTTTTTTGACTAGTGAAAGATTTTGAATTTTGCAAATATTTAATTAATGACATCAATGTCTGGTTTCTTCGATTATATAATATATTTTTAATTGTCCGTTGAAATTTCCAACTTAGCTCAAATGTATGTATGTTAAATAAACATATATTTTCTTTTAAAATAAAAAAATTAAATATTCTGAGCGAAATTGTTTTGAGCCACACAGTTCACGCACACAATAACAAACTGGAATCCTTATCCCGAACGTACTCTAGGTGTATTGCTTTTCAAATTCAAGAATTTAATGATGGCTCGATATCAGATTTTTTTCCATTTTTACAGAAACACAAACGACTGTTAAACAACAACTGAGTGTCCAACAAGGCTTAAATTTTCAAAAGTATCTTTCAACGAATGCACAATTATATTACCAGAATATTTTTGACGAGTAACGCCATCTTCATTTGAGGCTTGAAACTTTTCAGACTACCCTCGTAATTATTAAACATATATTTTTAACCACATTTCTATTATATCTAATTCATTATTTATTTATCTACAACTTCTTTTATCCCCTATGCAATAAATTAAAGTGTCGTCCGCAAACAGATGTATTTTTCATTTTTCTATATTATTAGTTATATCATTAATATATATGTATATTATAAACAAGTATGATCCTAATTTGGAACTTTGTGGTACACTGTGTGGTAATTATTAAACCATTTTAAAACTTATTTCGCTTATACATATAATCATCATTATGCTTGTCTATTGTTTCGAAAGCGCTCTTGAAATCCAAGAAAACTGCTCCAATGATTTTGTTCGTATCCTTGGGTAATAACCAATCATTAATCACTACTTGAAATGCAGTCTCAGTGGAATGTTTTTCTCTGAATCCTGATTGTTATTTACATATAATGTTTTGTGAAATAATAAAATCCTTGAATTGTTTGATTACTACTTCTTCTATAACTTTTCAATACAAGGTAACATGTTAATTGTTTCGTGTTTTGTGTTCAAGAATCCCTCGCAGGTCCCTCTCTTTGACATGTGTTTATGGTGATGCGATTCTCACAAAATAATCACGTCAGTCGATTCCAAACTCGTTTCGAAGTTTGATCGCGATATTCAATTTTCACGTATTTTTTGTTGTTATTGTCGTATAGCTGGATTGTACGATTTTTTTATATATTTGTGTAATTGTTCGTAATTTTTCTGTATTTTTTCAAAAATATAAACGCGGTGCAAAATGTCTCGAAAAAAACTAAGGAATGAAGAAATAGACAATATATATTTATGAAAAGCAAAGATAAAGAGGTTAAAGAAGATCTGAAAGATATTGTTTTTCATGTGAATACTTCGGAAGATACTAAAGAAATAGAGGAAATACTAAAGAAATAGATTCGGAAAATGTGGGAGCAGCACCTACATCAGCGTAACGACGGCAGAAAAAAAAAGATTGCAATTTCTCTCCTTAAATTCTTCCATGCAACAATTCAGCCTGGATACAAAATGGACAATGAGTTGGATTTTTCAAGCAAGTTACGGTTGGTTTTTCAATTTTAAAATGAGGTATTTTTTTCATAATATTAAATTTACTGGAGAATCGGCTGATGCGGATAAAGATGCTGCAAAAGAATTTATTTCCTAATTATCCAAAATTATTGAAGATGGAGAATATTCCTCTAGCCCAGTGTTTCCCACGGTGGGGCGTACGCCCCACCGGTGGGGCACCACGCCTCAGAGGTGGGGCACCACGCTTCAGAGATGGGACACCACGCTTCAGAGATGGGACACGTCGGAAATTATCAAATATTCCACATATAAATATAATTTGCTCGTTCACAACTAAATATACCCACGTGCGTAGGATTTCTTAAAATTTGGATTTATACCTGCTGGGCATGACGAATGTCTACCTTTTTGTCTTATGTGTGAGAAATCCTTTACCAATGAAACAATGAAACGAGATCGTCTTGAAGCACATTTGAAGGCGAAACATGGTACTCATATTAATTCAGATATTATTTTCTTTCAAAATCTTAAAGAAAAATTTGGAAAACGAACAACATTAACAAATCTATTTTGTGCACAAACTGCAAGTATTGATCGTAGTCTTGAGGCTAGTTACCATATTTCATTGCTCATCGCTAAATGTGGAAAAAACCATACTATAGGAGAGGATCTAATCAAGCCATCAATATCAGCATTTCTTAAAACAGTTCTATAACAAGATGACAAACTCGTGAAGGCTATGCCCCTCAGCAACACTACTGTTTGCAGAAAAATAGACGAATTGAGTGAAAACGTTGAAATCCAACTTGTTGAAAAGCTGAAAACAAGAAAATTTTCACTTCAAATGGATGAATCAACTTTGAGAGACAGTGAAGCCGTGTTGCTAGCTTACGTAAGATATATTGATAAAAGAGAATTTGCAGAAGAAATGTTATTCTGCAAATCATTAGAAAGCACGACTATCTCCAAAAATAATAAGATGGCTCTCAAAAGGAAATTCCTCAAAAAGATTTATGGAATTATTCGATACCCTTTGTGATTTTTTAAGCAACCGATCTGATATGAAGTTTTTGATGACGGTCGACGGTAAAGCATTTGTAAGCTATTTAACTGATATATTTGAAAAATTAAATATTTTAAATAGCCAACTTCAAGGATCGGAGAAAACACTTGTCGATGCAAAAGCAAAGATATTTGCATTTACCACTTTTATCGAATTATCTAAAAAAAATATTTTTAACAACAATTTTGAAAAATTTTACTGGCTCCAAAAATGTGAAGTGACTAATAATGCTAAACGTGTTATTTTGGACCATCTGCAAACTTTATCAACTGATTTTAAAGAACGATTTGCTGATTTAAAAGAGATACATTTTCCAGCTTGGTTGACACAACCAATGCTGGTAGATATTTCAAATGAAAATTTGTATGAAGAACTTTCGGAAATGCAAAATGATGATTCGATTACAAATTTATTCAATATAAAAGGAATAATGGCATGGATGTGAGAAGAAACTAACACAAAATATCCTAATATTACTTTGCATGCTAGAAATTTATTATTACCCTTTCCATCATCTTATTTAGTGGAATGTGGTTTTAGCGCCATAAGCGATTAACTCATTAAAAAAAATCGATTGAATTTTTACAAATAGAGGGGACTTAAGACTGAAATTAACCAAGTTAGATCCAGACATAAAATTTCTTTGTAGCAAGCGTAAGTGAATTTAATAATTTAATAATGGATTAGGCATTACCATTTTATTTTATTTTACTTACATTTTTAATTTGTATTTTGTAATTATTTCAATTATAATATACGTTTTGAAAATTTACCTACTGTTTTATTAAAAAAGATGCTGGTGGGGCATATGACTTTTGAAAAGACTACGGTGGGGCATGGCATAAAGAAGGCTGGGAAACACTGCTCTAGCCAAATATTTAATGTAGATGAGACAGGTTTATTTTCGAAAACTCTTTAACAATAAAAAATATGAATGAAGCCTTCACGCACCTTAACAAATTTTTAAATATTATGGAAAATTGTGATCCCAATGGAGAACGCATATCTCAAGTGCGTAAGGCGATCAATAAAGACAGCATGTTATTTTAAAATACTATATGAAGAAAAGAAAAAGAATAGTAGAAAACAGTTAATTCTTCATAACTTTTCAAAGGAACACCCGCAAACCCCACCAAACATGTCTCTTAAGCGCCTCTTAAACATCTTATACTTACATAATAAATAAATATTTTAAAATACACACAATTTCAATTTTTTTTACTTCGCACACATTTTCAGGAACCAATTATGTGCGAAAGTCAAGGGCCGCCTGTACATATATTCATTATTTGTATGGGTTTATGATTATTACTACAATCAAATCAATTAATATTGTGTTTTGAGTTTTTGAAATTTTCATCTTTATTCTCTTGACATTTAAAATCAACTTTAGATCTACAGTGGAGCATTGATTATCTAAACTTATTTGAAATGAGGGTAGTTCCAATTATCAAATATATAATTCAATCGAATTTGCCAGTGACCTAGCAATGGTATCAAAGGGCAAAAGTATAATACATGTCAACATATGCAATCAACGAAAGAGAAAAGGGTTAAAAATATTAGTAGTTCACATCCAAGTATAATTTAGAAGCCCAAACTGATGAAATGAAGAAGTCTAAGAAAACTTTTGGGCAAAAACTAAGGCCCGTTTAACATAAATAACGTTTTGCAGAAACTGAAGCTGATCTAAAACCAAGATATGAAGTTTACAATGCATATACATATTCTCCAATCGAAGATTGGGTTATGTGTATGAAATAATTACATTTTAGTAACAATGATAATTATTCTATTTGTTTAACAATTGCGATAGATAATGGCAGTCATTAATAATTGCTGTGAACTTGAAATGTGATATTTAAAAGTGTGAACTTTATAGTCTTTATGATAAAAAAAATCGTAAAAGGAAAGAGTAATAACAATTCAATGAAAAATAAATTACTTTGACACAACACTGAAGTTTCTTTCTTTATCCTATCAATAAGATTTAAAGTGCATAAATATTTTTCTACGGTGGATATGAACCTGATTCAACATTGACGACAATATTGGTCAAATCATGGAAAAGGCTTTAGAGTTGCACAAAGGATAATATATAATAATCAAATTAACTACATAACTTTTTATTACATTTACTTTTAACAGGTTAATAAAACTAAATAAAAAATACAATTATGTAAATTATGACTAGCTATATAAATAAATATCTTCATCCCAAAACATAATCTCATGCCCAGCCTTACATAATTAATATTTAAGTCTTCTTTACTTCATACTAGAATCAAAATTATACAAAAATTAATGATTTTATAATTAATTGTTACATTACATTTACTACCTTTTTAAGTATCCATTCGGCGTCTTGCAATGTCTTGTCTACTATTTGTTCTAATCTTTCTGGGTCTGTTTCATTTTTATGTTGAATAAAACTCTGTAATAAATTTATTATATATTTAAAGATGTTAAATTTTAGCAGTCATTCACTAAATAATTTACCTGATATACAGAAAGCTTATAAAACTTTTGAGCATCTGCCGGTAGTTTTTCACATAGTCGCATTAAGTGTTTAAAAAGCAATTTTGGAGATTTTTTAAATGATTCTGTAGCTGTGCTTCTTAGTATATTTGTTATGAACATAATTAATTAATTTAGGTTGTAATTTAATTTAATTACCCAATTTTATCAAATAAATACAAAAAATACAAATATAATGCAAAATCACAACGAAACGTACGTAATTTTGATCGGTTTCTAGCTGTCAAATTTTATAGGTTATAAGTCTGTTATAGGGCTGCCAGCGTTAAATATTGAATAGCTCAAAATCTGACATTAAATTAGTACCTAGTTTGTGTTGTTATTTGCATTTAAATTAGACGTATATTTTTTAAAATAATTAATATTTTATCAGTTACCAAGTTGTAATAATATATTGTAGTATTTAGTAAAATATTTAAATACATATTTTTTATTATAAAAAATCGAGTGAATGTCTACTAAATTCTTAATAAAGACTAACGAAACAATATTTATAGCAATGTACAAAACTATATGACTTTAATTATAAAGTATTGCCCATCCTATATTATTACCCATTTTGTTTTTATGCGAAACCCGTCTATCTCATGAATATATTATTTAGCGCTCCCTGAAAATTTAAGCGTTAATAAAAAGTTTGAGGATGAATATATTATAAAATGCAGCTTCGCTGTTTATCAAACAGAACACATTGTTTTTTGAGCTATATTTAAATTGTAGAAAACAGTTGTGAAATCTTTTATCTGAAAAGGAGACGGCTCTTCAAGAAGAAAATTAAAGATTGTTAAAATTCAGTATCTTTAATACATAAAACTTTCTGCAGTGCAGCCGCGAGTTCAAATGTTTTTATAAATATCAAGTACTAAATAATAAAACTATGTTTAAAATTAAATTATAGATTTTTGAATTTACAATGAAAGAAGTTGTGATCAGAATTTATATTAAAAGCTCAGAATATAAGCGACCAGGGTAAATATTAGTCAGAATTTATAATAAATGGTTAGAATATAAAATAGACTTGTCTGATTTTTTAAATGGTAAAAATTATTTCGACAGATTGTCAGAATTATTTTTTTTACTCAGTATATATTCAGTTCAATATGTTTTTATTGGCAACTTGTGTTGTAACTTGTTACCAATGTGTTTTTAAGGGCAACTTGTTTGGTTGGGCTCGCAACTTTGTCAGATGTCAACACAATAAGCCAAGCATGCTCTCCGTCGTCGTTTTGTCGTTATTCCCGCTTCGTTTGTGGCTCTAAATATTTTCGCATCCTACATACAAATATATTGACTATTTGAATTTAACAGCTTAGGTGCGAGCGAGATATTTTATAGGATATATCTAAAATAAATAATTTAACGGCCATTTATATTTATAAATGTTATAATATTTTTAAAATTCACATGATCGTCTTATAATGATTGTCCTATATTTTTTATTCTGACTGTATGCTATTTGATAAGTATTCTGACCCTGAATAATATAATAACATGTTTTTAACGCCTATATGGAAAAAATGACATATTTACGTCAATAAAAAGGGTATTAGCTGCATAAAAAATTCGATGATCAACCCTCACTACTCCCAATGAAAAAATGCATTATAAACATATTAATAACATATTTTAAGGTAGTTTATTATTAACACATTTAAAAACACATTCTATTTTATAAGTTTTTTATTGGTAATATGTGGAAATTATATTTGCAGCAACAAAATTCATTAATACAAATCCTATAAAAAACGTTTTTCAAATCTAATTACTTTTTAAGTTATTTGTTTGTTTATTATTATTTAATAAAGGAATAATACAAAAGTTAAATAAAACGATGTCACTATAACGACAGTCGCACCGAGCACATAGCCGTCGACTTGCAACGCTATGGCCAAAATCAGTATCGAAAAGAATAACATCTGTTTGACATATTTACGGTGAGGTGCCTCGGGTGGGTCTCTCTGTCGGAGTTTTAGGGTGCTCGGGGGGGTCGCGCGGGGGGAGTAGCGCCTCCGCCCCCGCCCCGCCCCGCAACCCGCCAGAGACATGGCCCTCGTGACCGTGCAGCGTTCGCCCAGCCTCGCCAGCTCGCCGCAAGCTGTGAGTACTTGTTATACCTTTACACTCTACACTACATTTGCCCTTTATCCTTTATTCCGAACGTTGAGTGGATAACACTTTGCGCACGAAGGTTCTTCTCTTTTACTTAGCTATGAGCTACGATCGAATTGGATGCTCCTCATGCACAAAGAAAACATATGATAATATTAAAAAAATCAACAATACCTAAAATTGCCTTGAATATTAGGGATTTTATATTGAGTGTTAAGTAATCTTTTTGTTTTTTTCACCACAATTATGTAGGACTTTTTTTCGGTTCCTAGACAGTGGTCTTAATTGCTAGTATTTATGAAAGCTTCTATTGACAAACATTATCCTTATATCCTTCACAAAACTATTTATTTATTATTAGATTGAAACGGAAATAATTGCTGTTTTTTAAATTTTAGCATTAATTTTTTCAATGAAAATTGTTTGTTATCTTGTTCATGGTAACATAATTTTAAAGTGCATGTTTCGGTCTGTATTATGATTAAATCGTACTCTGTTTTGATTAAAAGTGCGTTATTGAATTAACGATAAATAAAGAGTTTTTTGTATGAGTTCGAAACAGGTGGTAAAGTTGTAAAAACTGCTCATAAATTTAACAATGTTTTTGGTATGTGTATGTACTGTTAAGGAATAAAAAAGCTTGAAAAATGAGTTATGCACTGACTAAATGAAATGAAAAAAATCGCCATAACGTAGTTTTTACTACAACTTCTTTTATCCAACAGAAAATCGATTTCTCAGCCTATATTTGTTTATTTAGACTGATGTATCTATACTAAGCAAGTAGACTCAGTCTACTTAGTAGAGCTACATTAGTCTGAAATCAACCATACGCATCCTTACAATTATTTTTGGCCGAATGTAGTTCGATTTACAACGAAATTGTAACATCAGCAATGAAAATGATATTTATTATTGATTCATAGTTCCGATCAATATTTTACTCAAAAACTTCTATTTATTGATCGAGTACCTCGAAAATGTATGATTTTTGCAAAAAACTCTCAGTATATATTGTACAGATAAATAGAAGTGTCAGTATCAGGCGGCAATGTCGAATGAGTAAGAGTCGTAGATCCATTATGGAAATCTAGTGGCTCTCTTCTTTGGTTTTTCATTTGTGTCGAATTAGTAAATCCTGAGAGTCTGTCTAGTAGAGTCTTCATCTAGCGAGTTCTTATTTGATTCGTGATGATGATTCTCGTCCAAGTTTTTTATTTACAAATTATTTATACATATACATACGTGTATATGAATTATTTCAAAATACATTTTCTTAATTTTTTTGAAGCAATCTTTTTAATCACTTCGCTAAAATATATTTTCTTGGTTATATAATTTTTAATGCATAAGATCGATAAGTAATTGAGCCGTTCTTGTGTCATTGAATTCCTTGGCCACGTTTTCAGTAAATTAATTCCCTAATCTACCGAAAGATATTTTTTCCGTCGAAACAGTGTGAAATATATTTAGGGCAATACATATACATGTATTAACAAATATACCCTGCAATTATTTTCTCGAAAATTTAATTTAAAAATTTAACGGATTTTTTCAACTGTTTTTTGATTTTTTTCAAATGAATGAGTTCTTCTATCAAATCGTCTATTATCGGTAATTGTTCGTTAAAAAGATTGATTAATATTGCACCTTTCGTTGAAATTTAGTTATTTTCTAAATTTTTGAATATCGAAAATTGGTGAAAACAATAAAAATTTGTTTATTTCATTCACTGTTTCAAATCATTATAAATAAAATCTAAGTGCATCGCAGGGAGAAAATATGGCACTTTTGTTCTCTAAAATTCGAGACTTAACACTATTTATTTCGCATATTCGGGCATTATCGAATCCTGAATTTATCTACCATATACATATATCTTTTGGTGAATCCTTATCAATATTTAGGAATTCTTGAAATCTGATTGTTTGTACTATATTTTGTTGCAACTACATAAGTTGAGATTACTTGCGGCCAAGTACAAATATAATCAACAACAGAATTGTTGTGATCTACATAAATCATCGATTGCATCATGATCTTTTTAAAGTCACTCCTTCCGGTGTTTCACTTATATTTTGTCCACGCAGGTTTGTTAACAACAGGTCCACGTGTAATATTCGCTTCTTCTTCAACTGAATTTTGAGCTCGCGAATCCGTTTGATACTGATTTTTCTAGTTGGACCTCAACGTGGCAGTTCTTATTATCATGGTTTTCATTACGATCAGCAGTAAGTGCTACGTTCTCTTTGTTTTTTCAAATCTGAAAAAAACATGGAACCTTGCGATTCTTTTAATTTTTTATATATTGGTTTCCTCTTTTGAGCGCCAGATTAATGTTTGTAATTTATTTGAATCAGACACGGTGATTGAAATTTAATTTTTATTCTGAAAGAAAAAAACGATAATTCACAACAATAGCTCACAAAAAATACTAACGGAACAATTTTGTTCCCACTGCATTTTAGATATTTCTGAGAATATTTTATTTGACAAATCATGTCTCGATCGATGTATACTAGCGAAAATATATTTTAACTGATAGGCACTAGTGAAATTATATGCTGTTCTAAAATGTCTACGAAACTATTTGACAGTTGGGAAACATTAATTTTCTGTTCAAACCCAAACCTAACATAATGAAAGTTCTAAAACTTATTATAGTTTTAGAACTTTTATTAAGTCAAGTCCAAAATATTTCTCTCAGGGGGAAGAAAAAGTACAGACAGTTGTCGCATCTCGCATATTGCTTTATAGTTTGTCTGCACTTCGATATTACACTATGTTTTTAAAATATGATCTATCCTTATCGATATTAACACGACTTCTGATATGAGAGTTTTTGTCAAAGTATATTCAAACCGAGTTTTGGTCAATAGGAGGGCCCAAAAACAATTATCATTTCTCAGAAGTCAAAAATTCACGTCAAAAGCAATAAAATCGTGCCGTCGTCATCGCCTTCACGATTTTATTTGACGTGAATTTTTGACTTCTGAGAAGGGATGATTGTTTTTTGCACCTTCCTATTGGTCAAAATTAGGTTTAGATATGTTTTATTCGATTTTCACTTATTGTATGTCGCAATATTGCTACAAAATGTTTTAATATGAACGCTAGATAACCGAGCGTTTCCACTTCGACGGCACGATTTTATTGATTTTAACGTGGATTCCAAACAGGGACGTCCCCTTTAATTTGGCTTGAAAAATATATGTAAATACTATGAACATGAATGAAATCGAAATATTAAAAAAAATATCACTGACCAACCAACCTTTACCCCCCCTCCCCTCCCTAGAAAAGGTTGATATTTTTAAAACTGCATTTGGTATAATAATAAAGGTTTTTGAGATTGCGACAAACATGAATTCTACGAATTTCGTTCATAACAGGTATCACCGACAAGTGTGAAACTAACGAACAAAACTAATCGATCTCGTAACAAATCGACGCCGGGGTTAGGGCTTTGCCACCTCCCTTCCCCAATCAACCTTGTAATTTTTGAATTTTGTGGAGTACACACAGCATCTTCCAAAAAATATTACTGTAGAACTTTTTTGATGTATGCTAGAGGTAAATAGGCAATTAGTCGCATAAATTATGTTGTGATCGATCTAAGCATTATAATTATTATTTAAATATTACTGATTTTGATCTCTTAGAAAATTTCGTTTATCATGTGGAATTAGAATCCTCGACTTCAATTGAAAAGCAGTTACTTACACATATATTACTGATCCCTTATCTTTGGCCAAGCTTTTACATGCATCTAAAACTGCTCTAGTATCTCTCCAGTTTCCTAAAAAAAATCACTATCGCTATTACGCATGCTCCATCATTTTGTGATCGCGATCCATATCCCATCAGTAATATTTGGCGTCCGTAACCTAACAACCGTTGTCTCGTTGCAAGAAGCATGTGTCCGTTTACTATTCCTCTTCAGTTGTGTTCGCGAGCGCGCGGAGCGTGCACGCTGGCGCTGGTCGGGCCCGCGTGCTCGGCTGCGTGCTAGTCAGTAATCATGCTGTACGTACTTCCTGGGGCCTCGGGACCCTGCTGGCCGATCCTGCCTCAGCGTCCTTACTCGCCTCAAACGCCAGTGAGTAGTGATACCACATCTCGCTCCCTGCACCAGAGTGATCGATTCGTTTGTTTACGATCTTCCTGTTCTTCTTCGTCTTTTGTTTACAAAATAGTGCTTGTTGTGGCAGTACAAAAGGCATACCTGTCGCAACAGGATAATCGCTTAAGTGTTTGTGTGCAAATTCAAAGATGAAGAGAGTGATGTTTATGAAAGAATGAAGGCAATGTTATCTTTGCAATGATGTATTTTGTACACCAGTTATAAATTCTGTGAACAATTTTTGTCTTCATTTTTGAGTCATATGTGTGTATTATTTAAAGAATTAACGAGGTGTTTTTTTGGTTTGGAGTGTGTTTTTCAATATTAAACGGATGCCCAACCTTAAAGTATGTAGTGGCGATCTACTTTTCTATATGAAAAATCATCGCAATCTACCAATATGCAAGGGGTAAATTATACTTTTCATAGGTTCACAAATAAAGAATGCTTATTAAACAATTTAGTAGATAAAAATAATTAAAAATATAACAGTGAACACTAAATTAGATAAAATATAATTAATGAGATCGTTGATCTGCTCGGATTAGTCAGGATTATAGGACGAAAGAAATCATCGTAAGCATTGGTCAATATGTTCATCACTCAAATAATTTCGAATATCCGATTTTATAATATCAGAAAATGCGGATTCAGACAAATATGTAGAGCCAAAACAAAACATTTGTAAGGATTATGTATTTATCTATAATATATTTCCAAATACAATCTTTGGATTTTAAATATAAATCATTCTGAAGTGTTATTATTTTCAATTCTTGTTCTAACTCATAACTAGGATTAAACATATTTTTGGAATTACTTTTTACAATTACTTGTTAAATACTGAAATCGATAATAGTTAGAGAGGGCTCTTAACCCTTTTACTACGGCCGTATAATTATATAATCAACGTTTGTGTGTGGCCCTTTTTTTTAATAAATTATAAATTTAGTTTTTTTAACATAAACATATGATTTTACTTTTCGAGCAATGTGCGTGTTAATTTAAAAGAGGAGGTAATACACTCTTTTTATGTTCTTGTCTGAGGTCTTCATACTGTAATGAGTCATTTTGTTATGGAGGTGTCGTAGTTGTATCGTTTTGTAAACTATAACAATACCTTGAACGTTCAGACTTATACGTTTCCAAGTATGCGGCGACCAGAAATCAACATACTGGTGAATACATTTTTTCCGTACTAAAAAGTTTATATTTACATGACAATCATTTTCATACTGATTAACGGTGTCAGTTTGACTAAAATTAATATATAAATAAATCGCCCAGAGATATTTTTAGCGTTTTGTTGAAGCAAAAATACTAATAATTTGCTTTATTTACTTAGAATTTAATCTTAACATTAGTATTCTTTAGTGTCTGGTTCATTAAATGAACCATCCAATGAAGAGTTTAAGCCGGAAAGTCTAAAAAACGGTTGAATATTATGCTATTTAATAATAAACCATGGTGTCAATGCCAGTTTTGTCATGTGATCATGTAAAAAATGTGGTTGAAGAGCCCGCCATGAATCGGAAAGATCACAAGTATCTGTTGCAAACGCTTTGAGAAAAGAAAACAAGTGCAATCGGAATTGACACAAAACGGCCATTCGTAATCTGCTATAGCTAACGGAAATTTGTTTAAAAAATTCAGCACCATTCTATAATCAGCTATTCTCTCTGAAATTTTCTTAGAGATTTTCTTCCACTGACATTCGCACTTGAACATCCACTTTGAACTTCAAGTGCTCTCAAACTTGGATACACTAAGTTCATACGAACTTCAACCAAAGTGAGACCAACACTACAGACCACCGAGGATCGCAGACCCCGCCGCTTCTCTCTTCACATTCCCTGGTTCATCCAAAACACGTTTCGGAGACGCCTGAAATATATCTATTGTCAGGGTAAACAGTAAGTTTTCGCACTTTTGAAAGTTCAATTAAAAAATACAGGTTTCTACTTCAGCAGCAGAATGCTTGCGAGTTGACAGACGTCGATCTTCTCGTACAAACTCGTTAACTTGCGCGACATTCTCTGCGCTTCTCCTGTTCCGTGGTCGTCCTCGAACTTCCCAAGCCACGATTTAATTAAATTAACACTTGGGCATTGCTTCACAATGTAATCGGCAGTAAGCGCAAAATAGGCGCTGAATAGTTACATAAGAATCGTTGTTTTTATAAAACCGTTTAACATAGAACACAAACTGTTTCCCCGCCGTGAAGTGATCCATTGTGACTAAATTTCCAAGGACCAAACTCCCGCGCGCTGCCGCCAGTATTAAAACGTATGGCCCATCCTGTACGTGCCGATCTCAATTGTTAAACAAATATTAAATAAAAAACTTTGTCTTAAAAACAAAAATATACAACATTGACTCAAAGATCAGGACAATAGTAAGAAAATATTAGGTGTACAAATGAGTTTTTGTACTTTATTCAATGTAAAAAAATCGCCCGTCTTTTTTACATGCTTAACAATAAATACGCTCATTCTCGCTTCCGAATTTAACGGATACCAACGGTATAAAGCCGAACGGGAAACTCGCGCTTGGGTTGGTCCAAATATCTTGGTGTTAACAAGTGTTGCTAATAAATCAGAACTAATTTTAACTATGTTCTGTAGCTTATTTTTATAAATTGTCTCGAGTTTCAATGATGATTGATTGAATCGATCTTTCAAATGTATGCATAATATTCAATTGCTGTAATAAATCGAAAACCTTGAACGATTCATATACATATATAGACCTGATTTGCTATAATATTATTTACAATATCACATCGGCAATAATATGAAGATTATAGCACGAGAAACGCTACTGAATTTTAATAAATTTCCATATGAACCTAAAACATGACGCGGTCAAGATTTATTTATATTTCGCGTGTGTTATATATATTTAAAAAAATAATAAACTAGTGCCTTAACAAGGATCTGGTAGTGGCTGCTGATTTTACTTGTTTTTATTTTCAGCCACAAGCCCATAAGGTTCCTTCTTCGCTTGCCTAACCGGTTTGCGCTCTTTTTTCATTTTTCCTTTTTATCAAACGTAAGACAGATACAGATCGATTTAGTTTCCATAACCGAGCCCGACATTTTTCACGCGGTGCTCGTTCTCCGTCGATAATTGGCCGTCTAATTGCGTTCGCCGTTTGAAATCTCATCGGACCTCTGCTCTGGTGGGACCGGTTGTCTGGTCGTTCGTACCGGTTGCTGTTCTACGCGCTACGTGCTAGGGCTTTGTGTGCAGCACGAAATGCGTACTTGCTAACGTTCGTGAATGACCGACTGTTCATCATATGACATCCAAGAAAGTAGCATAAGGCCATAAATTCACTTATATATTTTATGTCGGTTTGAGATACATATCTTAAGTTATCATGAAAAGAAGGAAATCATATTGTAGAGAGTAAAGAGGATTACTGATAAATTATCGAGAAAATCGCTCAAACCAATCATCAATGATTTCGCAATTCGACGATTATGTCGTTTGTCATTGTTTCGATGTGTCGTCGACTTTCACCCGTTGACATGGACAACAATCGTTGCATTTTTGCACCTTTAGAAAACTGCCATAATTCTATGCGACTTTCGCGTGAGATTCATCGAAGGTTTGAAGACACTTCCGCAATGTATCGATGTAGCTTATGATCAGATTTGACAATTCAGTCACACGTAAAATTCAGTTAAATGTAGTTTTATAGCAACTCTTAGTATGGCTTCAGATATTCTCCGATTAGCCTCGTTAAACGAAGCTTTATAAGCTAAATCCGCAATTCAAGTAGGCGCCGCAGTATTATATAATTAATTTAGTGTTGTATAATAATTGTTACAATATATATACAGTAACGTGCAAATTCTCCATCAGTTTAATTAACCCTTTTAATGCCAAACGATTTTGCCTTATATATGCTATAACTGCCAAGCGTTTTTTTATTTATTTTTTCTTACATTAAAAGAAATCCAAGTATTCTATATGATGTGTATAATAATAAAAAGGGAGAATATCCATATTTTACAAAAATAGAACGACAATCATTTAAATAAAAATAAAGTATACAACACATTTTATTTATTTAGAAAATTTAGTTATTATCTAGTTGATGAAAAAAAAATTTATCATTTTACAAAGAAACAGATTTTTTATATTTGCCTGAATATTGTAATATATTTTAAATCTGAAATCGTTTATTTTATATACTACATACTAATTATGTATTACCTACTATATATGTTACTGGTTATTATAAACATTTTCATGTTTACAATTTGTTATTAACTACATTTTGTTAAAAAAAGGAATATAAAATAAAATTTCTGGTGCTTATAAATTAAGAAAATAATAATATAATACTACTGGCCAGGTATTGAATATAATTTGTCAAAATATGAAACATCTGTTTTGGGTAAAATATTTAAATAGAGACTTTTAGAATATATAAATTAGTTAAAGATATACATCTAAGGACGGAATAGCGTAGTCTGTAAATCCTCAGATTAGTAACTTTGAAGTTACGGGTTCGAG
Source organism: Plectrocnemia conspersa (assembly GCF_051122295.1). NCBI lineage: Eukaryota > Metazoa > Arthropoda > Insecta > Trichoptera > Polycentropodidae > Plectrocnemia > Plectrocnemia conspersa. The sequence continues at coordinate 12,698,001 of NW_028277167.1, forward strand.
CCCCGGCAGCGGCACTAGCATTTTTGTTTATAAAAATGCGATATTGTTAAAAAAACAACCCCAGCTGCAATGATATCTAATGATTATAAATTGTATAACACATAATTTATAATTAATAATTTATATGTCACCGATTTCCAGACTTTCAGTGTGGTGTTTAATACCCACTTGTAGGTATTCTTTATGTCTGATTGATTTAATCAATTGATATAGATTTGCTCGTTGTAATGCATTGGGCTTACGCCTGTCAGGTTACAACGGAAGATTTAATAAAAAAATAAAATAAAATCTCTGCGATACCTGTTATTGCTTCGCTTCATCTAGCATTCCATTGCAAAAAAATGCCCAGCAGTTACTTGCTTTGTCGCACACAAAAAAAATAGGAAACGTCATAAAATACATTAGACATGCCTAAGCATGCACATATTTTTTGTTATATATACATATAACAAAAAATAAATTGATATAAATTTATTTTTAATCGCGCATGGCCGAAAAATCGGCCCGCCGCAGGTTTTACATACGCAATACGGGCCGATTTTCGGCCCACTGGCATTAAAAAGGACTACTCAAGGACCAGTCTCAAATTTTTTCTTGTATTATAAAATATTTTAATAAAGTTTTAATTGTATTTTTTTTAAATATACAATGCATTGATCAATTTGTTAAAATAAACATTACTGACTATTTTCACCCAATGACAAGGTGCAGAAACATCCATGTAGTTGTAGTCCATATTTGTGCCAGATCCCTTCCATTGAAGGGATAAAAAAAATCCAAGGTATATGAAGTGGATACCTTCCATTCCGGAATAAAAAATAAACACCACGGAATATAAAAAAAACACTTTGCTCTCATTAGAGAGCCTCATTATTTTTTAATCAAAAACATCAGATGTTTTATTTGATTGGCCTATTTCATGCGTATTAAACGCATTTCTTGGGTCAATATCGGTTTTTTGACAGATATACCTTTTTTATATGTATTTCTTTATCAAATGTTTTGCAAATATATTTTCGTGATATCGTGTAAGCACAATCGTAGCATCACTCATTCTTTACCAATTGTAGTTATTTTAACCTTTTACTTGATTTATTGCACCCATTTCGACATTTTTTTTTAATGTCTGAGCAGATGATTGGTTATAAACTTGACGAATACATAATAATGTCGATTTTTTACTCAAAATAAATCGTGGACGATTTGGCATTATATTTTTTGTAAATATTTTTATCACGAATGCTTATGATCAATTGGCTATAGTCATTAAAAAAATATATAGACTCCTATAATTGAGCGATAAAATGTTCCGAGAAATCCAACCAAGGATTAATGATATATCTGCATTGCATTGTTTTTGTACGCTACTGAACATAAATTTTAGGGCTAAATACTTATATCGAGATAATTAATTATTCACCAAATCGACATATCAGCCTTGAGCGAAAAAACGAATAAAATTTCAAATTTCATGCATGTTGAGTTGTCAACTTATTCACGCCTACCATGCCTATCGAAAAGAGCGTCAAATTGCAGATCGTTTTTTCTAGGAACGCTGATATTTTGAGTACTATTAACGATCTATAAACCGGCTTTAATTATGAGTAATTCGTGTAGCAAAATATTATAACCGGTAAGCAACTAATCTTAATTTTGCAGTAGAATGTAGGTAATACTGCAATATTTGTGTTTTAGGCTTACTTGCTTACTGAATTATCAAAAAAAAAATCAAATGGAAAATTCTTTGTTTTCGAAGTGTATCTTGACTTATGTCGAGAATCCACGTACAACTCTTCAATCAGGACGTTCGTGCGCCACGTGGAATTTGGTTCGATTTGTATCCTTTCCAAGTCTATTTACAGTGTCGGTCGACACGACCTTTCTTTGTGAACCGCACCGTACAAATGCCCGTGGCGTTCTTAACACGGTTGATTGACACGTCTGGTTCTTTGTCTGCGTATCTGCGAAAGTGCTAAGCACTTGTTGCTGTTCGGGCTATACACTCCATGGGTTGAACGCTCCCCGAATAGCCTCCACCTCCTTATCTCTCTCTCTCTATTTGTAAATACACGGACGCACATCAGGACTATGGCAGATAACGGCAGACACGTTAATTGCCCTCACCAGTCTAAAGCGTATATTCTCTTTTGTCTGATTAATTCATTCAATTATGCTCTGTATTGCGTGGGACATATTGTCGGAGAAAAGGGTACGGCCCTAAACTGTGACGAGACTTTCCCGCTCCTTAATTAGCCGATCGTCCTACGCCTAATAGTATTGTTTTCGTCTTGTGACGAAACTCGACTATGCATTCATAACCGCGCTCCTCTAAACTTTCTCGGCAGATGGCTAATGAATGCACTCTTGGTTAACTTTCGATCGGCAAGTCGTATGTGTACTGTTTGCGGAGTCTTGGGCGAGAGATGGGCTCGTTGCACAAATCGAAAGTGATTTATTGGCAGGATTTGCGCGAGGTCAAAGGTCGTAAGTCGCGAAACCCGCCACGCCCCGCGGTCATCTTTAATGATTTAATATTGATTAAAAGGGCAGAACTACGACTGCCTACAGTTGTAATTATTGCCATGCTTCTTTATTGTAAAAACGACGGTGAAAGTGCGTAAGTCGTAAATCGATTTTATTGAGTGAACATGGCGTCAATTTAAATTATGATCCATTGTTACGGTTGCTTTAAATTATTAATTTTAATCGATGTTATAATGTCAAATAAATACATCCATAAAATAACGACGAGTCTCGTAGTTATACAATCGTTATTTCATAGAGTGAATCTGAATTATGTTTTTATCGATAGTAACGGGTGGCATCAAACGTCAATATGTTAACCGTTAATGTGTCATTCACGTCATATAAAGTGGGTTGTCATTATGCCTTATATGATTTATTAATCAGTTCTAACCAAACAAAAATTTAACTCAAATAGTCAGATGCGGGTTTATGGTGGAGTAATTTATCTGATATTTTATTTATTTAACATTTATAATTATAGTTAAGTTTTGTCCTTATATTTCGACTCAGAAAATAGTCACTTAGGTCCAATCTGTATGATGTCACAGCAATTACTGCTTTTTGGCACATGTAAACTGTTAAAGCAGAATATCTTTTTTCAATTTTTCGAAGTCTTCTTTTTATAGCTTTATATTATGCGCCATGAAATATTACCGTAATACATACTCTACTTAGGTTCCATTTTTTTATAATTGAAAAGCAGTATATCAGCTTAGTGCTTTACATTATAATTTATTTATATGTTTTTACAATCGATTTTGAACGTGAATATCAGTTTTATCGTAATGAGCGAAGGCTGTGCATTCTAAGTAAATTAAAAAAATATTTTTTATACTCTCATATTTAAATCGTTATAGTCCTATCTTTAGTTGCTTTGAAATCTTCGACCTAGATAATTTATCGTTGATATAAATGGTGGTGCTTTTTAAAGATAATTTTTATAAAATCTGCAGGCTTTGAAAAAATATTAATAATAGTTGATTTGGGGTTCGTAAAAGCTGTTATATAAAAGTTTATTGCACACAAATATGTAATTTATATAGATATATGTAGAATAATAAAGTGTCAAATGAGGAAGAATCGACTAATTTCTCGAATACCTGGTTTCTCGTTATCTGTGTTCACGTGGTTGAGAATGATTGGTTATGTTACCATATGATTTATAACCAATCGCGTTATAGTTTAGCTCCACCTTCGTCACATTCTTTAAAGTGTACTTAGGCCATTTAAAATCGATATTTATTATACAAAGCATAGGTATAACAACAGCGTATTAATCCTAGGCGTGTATAATGATTCTTATCGAGATAAATGCCAAATCAAGAATTCTCATTTCTCGCTTTACCAATTTTTATACCGCTGCATAAAAAGGGTGGGTCTATTCCAGATTCTTGAAAATATGCCTGCTTTCTTGGAAGCTTTTAATAGTGGTCAGAAGTATTTTAATAGAAAAAAGTTGCTGTATTTTCACATTTACGCCATAAAATTTACCTGTCGACGAACTTAAATCTCGTTTTTTTCAATATCCAAAAAGGTTTTTTACGACAAATACAAAAACGTAACTCGAACTTCACAAAAATTTGCGACGCACCTGTGTTTGAGATAAACGTTAAACGATAATCATGGGTGGGTGTTTTTAAATATTTCGTTTCGTTCAAAAAATTCTGAGAATTTCGGTCATAGTAGACATCGCCGATAAACATTCTATTCATACATATTTTTCGAAGGCGTAAAGGCATTTTTTGTTGAGAAGAGGCGGCTCATTGCCTTGTATAACAAAATAAAGGACCATGGATTTTTGTGCGGCACATTGAGAGAAAAACCACTACTTGTGTTGCTCAAGTATATGAATTGTTTTATTCTTATTTTTTAGTATTACCAAATATTTCTGGATTGTTCGATCAATTATTCGAATATTTATATAGTTAAAAATTTGTCGAAGAATTCTGATAATCGTATATTCGATTAAGATCCCTATCGTATACGTATGCAAGCACGGCGGTGGCCGGTATAAAATCGACCAGTACCATTAAAGATATCTACAATACTTTTATGTTTTGTTAATTGATGGTTGTGTTATTATTGTGCGAAATTATTGGGTGTTCCAAAATACTGATTTCTTACTTTTGTTTGGCCATTTTGCTTTTGTGACTTTCTAAAGAACCCAAAATAAATTGTTGAAACCCTACAGTATATTAATGCTTTGGTATATGTATATACTATGATAATAGTTTGGTCCATTAAACATTCTTTATTGCTGTTTAAATTTAACTCACGATTAAAAAAATAATGTTACTTATTGCTATTATTAAAGCTTAGAAGCAATAACAGATATTTTAATGCTTGTTTGATTTTATTAATGTGCACCATGATGTGTTTTTGGAAAAGTTCAATGAAGTTGCGTGTTGCATTGTGCGTGTTCATTACAATTCAATCACTATTAACTGTATTTTATACATGTTATGGTGACTTCTTTTTAGCATATACTACTTTAAATTTAAATTTTATTTTCCATTGTAATTATTAGGCGCTTCGAGATTATAACCTATTCACTACCATAGGTGGCCATGATTTTTCTGGTCGACGCCACGATGTAACCTCAAACTTCTTAGTGGGTTGTTTGTCCTTGTAAGCAGTGCGTTTACTCTTGCATTATAACGATGAGCCCAAGTTTCATCGTCAATAAGAATTTTTGCCAGATCTGCTTAACTGACAGGCAGTACCCACTTTGCCTTTTCAAGATGATAGTCTTCCAAAGATTCAGATTTACTGTTTGAAGAGCGCATGCCACTTGTAGATCTTACAATCCATGACCAGTAAAAAAAGACGCCTTGCATTTTCATAGCGTTAACTTTTAAAAGGGCATCGCTTTAGTTTGTTAATAGTGCTTCAAGTCTACCAGATTGTATTCGAAACATTAAATCATCAGCTCGTAAAGTTATTCCTGCAACCTAAGCACACTTAACCGCCAAAGTGATCTATGCGCACGTCCTTGCATTTGATTGCGAAAGTGCATAATATTTAATACAACTGTTTGCTGCTTTGCCGCCATCTGTAACTATGCATACACACGTGCAATCTTCTCATTCTCGTTCGTTCGCTTCGTAAAGTGGCCAAGCTGTCTGGTCTCACTTCCTGGTGCATACGCCTCGGTCCTGGAATGCAACGTAGATACTTTATAATAATAATATTAGCAACTTCTGATCTTTCGGCGAAAATCTCGCAGAGAGAGAGTTGTACGTACGAAAAACGAGGACTGTGAAAATTTCATAATCTGCTCTAATGGCGTTACGTAAAAAGACAAGAAAGTCATACGCGCGGTTTTTCTCGAGCTGATCAAATTGTTTATTTTTTTTTAGAAATTGTGCGTGCGTTTCGGTTACAATGCTACATAGATAGTTTTTCGTCGTTGTGTGTAATTGCGCAATTTCACTCACTTCTATTGTGCCGAGCGATGATTTAATGACGAGTATAATCTGCTGTAGTATTTCAACTTCTCGTTTTAATTAAGAGGGTGTTGCTGTTGTTGCGTCACGATTGAATCGGATGACACGCGAGGGTATGATTCTGTATGTATCTATCTGTATAAAATGGCTCAGATTTAATTGACGCTTTATTGCTCGAGCGCATGAAAGCTCGATGGTTTAGTGCGGTTGAAGATGTCTACAATTATGTACCATATAAAGCGAGCGATGATTGAACACTGAAAGCATGTTATAATTATGCATGTGCGATTTGTATTCTTTGTAACATTGCGCACGACATAATGTTGGTTTTGTTCTGTGATATGAAAAAATAAAATAATTCTTATATATTCAAAACAAAGCAGTAACAACTGATGGTTTGATTCTCACGGTTGCAAAATTGATAAATAAATCTAAGCCACACTTTAGCAACCTAATTAATTTCGACTTTTAAACGCAACGAAAAAAAACTATAGTTACATCACCGAGATTCGCATTTTGCACTTGCTTTGGTGAAATAGTGAGATTTACCGTTCGCTAGTTTCAACATCAGACAAAATCTCAACCGAAAAAATGATAATTGCAAATTAAATTCGTAATCAGATAATGCCGAAATCGTGAAGGCATAACAAGTGTTGATAATACAGCAAAAAAATAATAATATAATATTGTAGATACATCGATGGCATTTCACGATATCATAATGCTCTTCGCGCCTTTTCATAATATGCTTAATTTAACATCTGCTACTCGCAGTGTATATAAATCACGATTTCATCGCAATCACGCCAAATGGCAACAACGGAGGAATGGCACCGTAATTCTCTCGAGAATTAACCAGATCTGCTATCGCAGCTTCGGAGTTGCGACACATCATTCACAGAGCGTCCGCTCCGGAGCTACTTGCTAAAAAATCCCCTACACCCTTTCCATTCTGTTGCTGCAAAGCTTGCGAAAGACGGTTATAATAGACAATTGGCAACGACTGACACTCGGCGTTGCTGCAAAAACGTGCAAGTCCATTTTTTAGTCGGTTTGTTATTTTTTGCAAGAGCAGCGCCCAAAGCTCTCGATCGTGAGTTTGCCTATTTGGGTCACGGAAGAAGAGTGTTTAAAGTCTCGGCAATATAAACGCTAATCGTGCATGTAAATATTGAGACATTCAGAACGCAAATAGTGTGTCAGCACTTGGTGCTGTGCCGGCGAGGCAACATATGGAGGATGGTAACACATATCGGTTATCTAACCGCGGAGTGCTTTCATCGAGAGATGCAAAAACAATGATGAGCGCTGTGCTATGGCATAGCAATAAAATTACGAGAGCACCGAGTCGCAATATACGGTGTCACTCAATAATATATGGCTACAAAGTTACAATAATAAAGCTGCATACAACTGGTGCAAGCTACCTCTGAATTGCAGCCTCAAATGAGATGGAAAGAGTGAGATCTCATTAGATCTTATTTAGTTTAAGGACTGAAAAAAACATTGCTCTAAAATTTGGAAGCTTTAGATATCATTAGAAGTCTTATATGTGCAATATTTTTAATTCGATGTTGAAAAAATACTGAAGTGGCGCATGATGCGCAGCGTCTTTGTATTTTTTTTATTAAGTCACTAGTTGCAAAACGACCACGCGCTCGTCCTCCCTCCATAGCTCCCAGCACCATAAACGTTTTCTTGCCATAAAAGCTCTTAGGACCTCTCCTGAATGAGAACTACAGGATGCGCCTCACACACGTGATTGAGAGGCGATTCGTGATGGAAAGTTTTGTGCACATTGTCGCCCACGAAATTCGTTATATCCTTCGACGGCAATACAGTTCGAAATATTTTTCTGCTTTTTTTAATGTTCAAGATTCCATACCATTGAATAATACTTTTTTGGTGAACCGAAAGCCATTTGAAAAAACATTAACTAATTATATGGATATAATAGCTTTCATATTTGTGAATATTTGCGTAAATCCTTAATAAAAAAATAATATCCGACGGCCCTCACTTACACTTCTCACTCATCGGCGGTCTGCTGGTGATTGATAGCTTCTGCATACAGGAAAAAATTCAAGCATGTGCATTAGAATTGCCTACATTCGTGTGCCAAACCACGTTTCCATGGCTTTATTTGTTTACGCACCTCATTTAACGTCAAAACGAAATACTTGTTTGTTTGAATTTAAAATTATATTTATTTTTCAATTGCCTTTCGATGTCTTTGTTTTGCGTAAGACTTGAAAATTAACTATATCAGCTGCGAGCTGTAGAGTACCTTAGACCCTTAGAGAGTCACGATTGCGTCCCTTATTTTGGAACGTTGCGGTTAGGACATCAGTGCTCGAGAACGCCATCCTGTTTCTCAACGAACTTGCTAGACACAATAATGTTTTCAGCAATAGTTTATTATTGTTATTGTTAAATGCAAGTTTGACTTCTTTTGTTTTTTTCTTTTTTTTTATCTTCTACAGCAGGGGTAGGGAAACCTCCGGCCTGTCAAAGACATCAAAATTCAATAAATCTTATTTTTTATGTTAAAAAATGAAATTTAATTATTAATTGATATATTTTTTTAATATACTTGATTATAAACACTTTTGCCAGTTAAAAATTAAGCTCAGATTTAGGATGTTTTCGGAGAATTTTGGTGTACATGCATGACAAACAAATGATAACTTTGTATTTGAGAATTTTGAATGGCCCGCAGATAATTTTATAAATATCCAAACGGCCCTGGGCATAAAAAAAGTTCCTCGTCGAGGTTTTATCTTTATTGCTATATTAGTTTTAACTTTTGTGCATTTTTTTTTGTAACTTAAGTCTTATTCGTAATTTATAATTATTTTTTGAAAAAATAAAATAAAAATATATGTAATTAAATTTTGGCCTGTCAGCTTACAAAGAATATTTAATAAATATTTTTTTTTAATCCGACACTATCTGTCGGTCTTCTTACGCACATTCATCAATCTTTAACTCATCTTCCGAATCTGTGGCTCCCAATCATTTTAAACACATTTTTTATTGGTACGCGATTCTCAGTTTAACGTTTATTGATTTTATCATTACAAAAAAAAACAATTTTTACGACAATGTAATGCATGAAGAAATAAATGGTCCAAAAAGGTTTTTGTACACAGTCGTCTTATTGATAATCGTAGATAACACAATAAGGTTCAGCGTATAAAGTATTTTTAAAAGTACCCGAATGTAAGGAATATTATTTAAAATATTCATACTGCTTATTTATTTATTGCAATTGCAATTAAATTTATTCAATGACAGTTCTTTAAACTTATGCGATCGCTTTGGTTTATTTGTGTCTGTATTTTCTTCAGCTATATTTTACTATATAGTATATTTTCTATTGAATCGTTATACCGAACTCGTGAATTGGATGCGTCGGTCTAAAATATTTTTGCTGTTTTTCATCGCGACCGAGCCGAATTTCAGTATAAAACGATTCGCTCGAGAAAAAAAGATGCTTCGATTTTTTAAGCGTGACTGGATTCAAAGTTAAATTGCAGGTTCTCCAACGCAATCAGACAACGGTACAAAACACAAAGACCATAGAGTTTCATTTTCTGCTTGGGCGACTGGCAAATATTACAAATTTTCACGGTTAAAAAACCGCGTGAAATTTCGCGGATTAGTCTCGAAGCCGGAGACGGTTCGGATTTTTTGTCGCCTTCGTCCAGGTGACACACATGAGGCTGTTGTCATCCTCGATTGTTTGCTCACGTCTCGCTGTCGTCCCACTTTCGTTGCCGGTTTTCGTTGTGAGATTTTGCGAGTGTGCAAACGGTAAAAGAAATCAATGCACCTTCGATGCTCGAGATGTTACGTGATTCGGGTGATGATTTTTTTTTTATTGACCTGAAACTGGTATGATGTGTATTTTTGTCTTGCATTGTGGTGCATGCATATATTTTTTAATTTATTTATCTATATGTATGATTTAAACTTAAACATGGACTGCAACGTTAACTGGGTTATCAGACGTCTTGTGAAAAATAATGACATTTTTTCCTGTTAAAAGAGAACGTATTTTATGTATTCAAATGTATTCAGGCAAAGCTTGTTACTTTTCGCTTTTTGATGAAAACGTGACTTTTCAAAGATTTCATTTCTTAAGAGAATTGTGTAATATATACGAAACATACATGGTTATATGAATTGCAGATTTGTTTTAAATTAAATTTATATTAAAAACACGCAAGGAATTTTAAAGTAAGGAGCAAGATAAAGTCGTCTGGAATTGACATTCAACTTGATTCTATTCACTGAAGTCCTACCCTAATATCGTCCTTGACACCCTTGAGTGCATAATTCGCAAATTCTCAGGGGTTCGAATAATGTATCAAGTTCGCCATTATAAAAGAATATGGATACTTTAAATGTTTTTAAAGAATACTTATCGTGACCTTACTAAATTGCTTAATGATTTATTATTTAGTATTACATACTATATTTGTTTGATATTTTTAAAGCACAAATACAAATTTAAAATGTGTACTTAACCAAGTGTCATAGTGTTTATTTTTTACATAAGGTTATAAGGTTTTGTGCAACAATTTTAAGTCACGTAGAATTTATTATTCCAAATTTTCGTATTTACTAAGAAAATCTGTATTTGTGTATTCACTAAGAAAATCTGCCATTTCTGTAGTTATTAAGTGTTCGTCTTGTGGCATGCCTCGCATTTCATATATTTATAATACTCTTTTACGTCACTGTCCATTGTATGGGGTCGTTTATAAATCAGGTTTTTACATGTGCCCCGAATAATGGTTTTACCTGGGTACAACCGCATCACGGAATAAAAAAGGAGCATTACGGGAGAGGATATGTTCCCACGGGCCTCCTCGCTCGTCTCACACCACACGCCATCTCCCTTTGTCTTATCGTCAGAAACTTTGAATCGAGATAATGAAATAATAATAATAAAAAATAACATCCTAATTAATAAGCCCATTGCGCATTGTCAATTTTAGTCGGCCGATAAAGGCATAACATTTTTTTATTTAGTATCCAAACGCATTCTTTGGCTCGACAATGCCAGTTAGAATTCAGTCGCAGTGAATGTTATTCGTGTTTTGAACTTTTTTCTTCTCGGGCCCGCGGGTCGGCAGATGTTCGGCAGGTTCGCCTCTCTTCCCCCTGAGATTTAAGGTAAATGATCGATTTAAAGTACCTAAGATGCGAGCGTATAAAAAAGAGCCCTCCAATGCGGCGGACGCCTGTTTATTTTTGTTGTTGTGTAATACGGCACAAAAAACTTACATCCTTTCTAAAGTATCACTGACGTCGTAGGAGAACGTTGATATTTGAAAGGGTTATTTTTTTATACGCGGAACAGATTGCGTTCTCTAGATTGGATCAGTATTTGTCCTTGTTGATATCGATACGAAAAAATAGTCAAACCGACATTTCACGCTTAATTGTACATACATAAATCTCGTCTGAATGCGTTTGAACTGGATTCGAGCGAGGTAATAAAAATACTGAATGCATTTGCAAAGTGAAGTTGTTTAAGTAAAGATAAAAGCATTCTCAACGTAAATATAGAGGCATATAAATAACTTAATGAAGCCTCTTTATGACTCGGACGTCACCAACATTGCAACACAACAAACTTATCAGAGTTCCTCTGTCTTAAGTTCAAGTTCTTGGACGTTTATTATGCTTTTCTCGGACAGACATTTAATATTGAAACTAATATAATCGATATAATGAAATGAACTACGTTGTTATATATAATATATAGATATTATATACAACTAGGTTAAGATACGTTCCATTTTAAATTACCATTGTATATAACTATTATATATTATATTATATTATATAAATTATTTTATTTTTAAAAATTTATTTAGTTAGTTTTTTTGTTAGTGTATGCATTTTTATCAGTCATTAGTAATAATACTGATGTGCGTTCCATAGATTTTGACATTAAATAGCATTGTAATTATCAAAAATAACTATAAATGCTATGCATTTATTTTTACTTCAAATTAAAAAGTTTGAGGTAGAAAATTGGGCCGTATAAATTGATATTTAAGGTTTCAAACCCTAATGGGTGTGACGCTGTTGGAAACTGGTAATAATTTATTGTATAATATTACATATATCGTTTTCTCAGAGCAGTGGCGAAGAAGTTGGCGGAGGGATGATGTTCTGTGGATGGTCCTCGGATGTCTCGTAGTTGTGGCAGCGGCGGTGTAATCGAAGTAATACAAATATAAAAATAGTAATAATCAGATAAGATCTTCCCTCTACTTCCCTATCCAAATACCGTAAAATCAGTAGCTAAATCGCGACGGTCAACCCGACCGCGGTCGTCATTCGGACGATCAAGGAAGAAGGCCTATCCTAACGCCAAAGCTAGGCTGGGTAATATCCGGTCGCCCATGGACCGTGTAAGGAGGGCGTGAGCCTATTTAAAAAAAATCAGATAAGATAAATTTAGAAAAAATAGAAAATCCTTTACACAAATTAATTATTGTATTTCAAATGATCAAGGTTTATTTACTAACTAGAGATCTAAAACTACTGAAAATTACACTTGTGCCTCTGAAACAATATGTGCTTGGGTGTTTTATAATTATAGTTACCGATTCTGGAGATTAGTGGGCAAATATTATGGTATTTATCAGCATGATTATAGCAACGTTCTCAAATTGAAGGTTTTAAAAATCTATTATACTATGATTTTTTGATGGTTAGTATAGAAAAGTTATTTTGAATGAAAAAATTTGAAGTTTCAAAAAAAAAATGTATTACTAATGTTACTTCACACCGAGCAAGCACATGTTATTATATGTCCAATTAATTGTTTATATAGTAAAAAAAAATTTCATCTGTAGTAAATTTAACCTTTGAGTACATACAATATGTACGTGTTTGACGCTCATTGTGCATCTTATTTTTGTGGCAAACATCTTGTTATATAATAATATCAGCTAGCTTATAGAATGGATATGTTTTGATACAACAGTGTCTCTGTAGACGTGTATGTGAAAACCTACCTTTTGATTACTCGACTAAATTACTCGATGCGTGTGAACCGACTATTACACAAAGCGCATGCTTTCAATTGCATTTCATCTAAAAAAAATGCACTTTGACCGTACGCGCACATCAATCACGAGTGCCAGTGCGTGTGAATCGCTCCTATACAATGCCGTTTGGTTTCCTTCCTGATTGTTCACGGACATCAATAACTGTAAGTTATGAAAAATGGGAGCACACACCAGCGCACATCATAAAAAAATTGCCAACAATGGGCTTATGTGACATTAAAATGTCATCAGCATCATGCGGTCACATTATAAATGGCCGAAACGAAAGTTGACGCGTGTAGAGCAAGCACAAAAAACTCAGATACACTAGTCAGATTATGCTAATCGGGCCGATGTCACGCTGTGAACTACAATGTAGACTACAAGCTATTTTTTTAATATATGTAGGGTGGAACGATACGACTTGGCTCATTCACATGCCCTCGCGAAAAATCACGATTTCGACCATCGAAAGGTATTGTGTTGCGCAAAGGGCAATAAAGATCGATAAAATCTCACAGTCCATAGGGCGTGTGCATAAATAAATCTCGCGAGTACTTCGAGTTAATAGCGGCGATAAGTCTGCCTCGGAAGACCAATGTTAATGGCGATGCCGAAAAAGTCCAAAGGGATGAAGTTTCAAGGGCAAGTTGGTCTCTCTTTCTCTGTCGTAACGCTGGTCTGAATTTATTATTTCAACGATTATAACGAGGCGGCAGGATAACGACGACGCCGTTAACAATCCTGCGAACTCCTTTAATGATCGCGCAAAATAATCCCGGGGATTAGCAATGCGGGATTCGCGGGGGTTCGGAATTAATTACGACATTTATACGTGCCGGATAAGAGTATTATCTCCACGCTTCCAATTATGTATGTATATAACGAGAAGTACTCGACATTTTTCAAGTTGTTTAGTCGCATATTTTAAAAACTAATGTGTTTGACTTATCACATTAAAATCAACTTGATTTTGATTGATTTTTATTTTTTGAATAAAAAAGCCTGATAAAATCATATCAGGTATTGCTTAGCAGTGATGTTTCTCAGACTTCTAATGGTCGCCTCAGCGTGAGCGCTTGGAGCGAGTTCGGGTTAAATCTCGCTGTTCCAAGTAGAAAGCGAAGTGGTAGTGCTGTGTCCTGACTGAAATGAGTGAAATTTATAAGAAAAGTAAATTCTTGTTGAAAGTAATTCAAAAGGGCCGTGTTCTAAATATTACATCATTTATAATTAAGGGAAATCCAGCGTGCCCACCAGTTTTCGATCATCTGGTCAATCTCATAAACATTCTAATGAATATCTTGCTAGACTGTATATATGATTCATAAATCAGCAACTTCGTATTTATATGGAATGTATAATCTAAGGTTCGCTACCTGTTTCGAAACTGTCAAATTGAATATCAACGACAATTTAGAGCAGCATATAATTTGACTAGCGCCTAAATTATATTTTCGCTAGTAAAAATATATATCTGTAGAAAGCCAGTGAAAATATATAACACGTTCACACTGTAACATATAGTCATTTGATATAATCTCAAACACGTCCTTGTTTATATAATTAAATTCATTTGTGCTGACTCTTTTTTTTAATAGGCAAAATTATTATTAAATTTGCGCCAATTTTGAATCCCGTACAATTTGTGTAATTACTTATATTTACATGACGCGCTTGTATCCAAGTCTCAGTCGATGCGAGGAGTAGCTCCGCTTCGTGCGATATAGGATATTTATCCGAATTTCCGGTCGTCAAGTGCGTCAACATAACACAATAACTAATATTAATCAAATCACTCTGCGTGTTTATTTAAATCTTTCCTGCTAGTATACATAGGGTTAAATGATTTATGCATAGATTAAATAATAAAAATCACAAAATAGAACCCTGAGAAAGTCCACATTTCATCACCTCACATTCGCTTTGTGTACCATTTATTACAGCTACTTGCTGTCTATCATTTAAATAGATTTTTAATTTTTAATTTAGGGTTGGTCCTACTATTCTAATATATTATGATCTATTGCAGGGTTTCCCAAACTTTTTCAGCGACGGAACACTTGGCAAATCCGAAAATTTTGGCGGAACACTTTGCTTATTTTTTAGGTTGGGTTATTCATAATAGTATAAATAAAAATACAAATAAATAAAACTCCTAATGACTCTGATGATTTTGGGTTCTTAAATTACATTTTTTTTATATCAGGCACAATATTGGTCAGTTGTATTCTCATATTTGCCGTATTTTGTTTTTGTTGCAAAATATTTAGAAAATCCCACTTCGCATAAATACGTCGTGGAAAACGGAAGTAAACAAACCAGAGCTTGTTTTGACACATTGGGGAACTTCAACCAAAGATCCACGGGTAGTTTTAAATAATACGTAAATTCTGTAATATTTTTTTGTCAAAATCGAAAAAAATCTGTATTGTGAGCAATCAGACTAAATTAATGTATGTACAAGAAAATCGATTCATATTTATCCAAATTTTATTTAATTCATTTACATTTCCAAAAGTATACACCCAATCCTGTTTTAACACAGGATGAGAGATAGTCTTTCACCCTCGGTAAAAAATATTGGCACTTGTTAAAGACTTATTGCTGTACCCAACTTCAAGGTACTAAAAATCTTCGCCTTCTCTTGACGTCATAAACCTCAATGAAGTTTAACCGTTGCTCGTCTTTCATTATGAAGTAGAATATGTTAATTTTTTTTAATTTACTCCAAATTTTTGTGAAATATCTATTTAGTCTCCGCGGAACACCTATTTTGGATCCGCGGAACACCAGTGTCTATTGTATCAAAAATTTTTTTAATTAAGTCTATAAATAATGCTGAAGTTGTATTCGTATTGTTTTAGTTTTATTATATTTCATTAAAATAAAATAAAAAAGCTGGATATTTTGTATTGGATTTATTTCTAAATCTGTATTTTAATGTGATAAAAAAATTATGTTTTTTAAGAAATCATTTATTCTATTGGATAGAATGGATTAAATTTTTTTGATAGAAATGGTAAAACCGATATTGGGCGATAAATGTTTGTGGTCCTCTTATCATCAGCTTTGCATAAAGGAATTATTTTGGCAATTTTTAGGCAATCGGGAAATATTTCCTTTTTTTTAACTATTATTGAATAATTTTACTAAAATTGGGGCAGTAAGACTTTTAATTGATTTGATTGTTGTAACTGTTAAGCCATCAGTACCAGGCGCTGAGTATTTTTTATATTTGTTTGTTCTGAGTATTTTTTATATTTGTTCATATTACTTCTTCTAATTTAGTTTTGTGAACATAAATATATCTATTAACTTGAGCCATCTTTTTGATTGTGTTAATTTATATTTGATCTGATAGAAATATTTCAATTAAAATAAAATGTTTATTAAATTCATCAGCTATTTTTTTGATCTGTAAAATATCCATTATTATTTAGAATAACTTATTTCTCATTATTCCTTTCTGAAGTATTTTTTAAATATTTTTCCATATTTTTAATTGGTTATTATTAGCATTATTAAACATTTTATTATATTTAGGTTCTAGCTTTCATTTGTGATAACATATTTCTACAAATATAACTAAAAATTTCTAGGTGTAGTGTAGTCAATTGTTAAAAGTAAGAAAGGGGTAATTAAATCCTGTGGGGATATTAAAAATAATATTGTAATCTATTATTATGTAAGATAAACAATAGATAGTGAGGTTCATTATTATTTTGTTTAAAGCTGTAGATATGTTTCTACATATTAATGACCCTTTTCTCTTGACAAAAAAAGATGTGATTACTATGGACGGACAATTTCATCAGATTGAGATACAATTTTCTAAAATGTTATTTCGCTATGGTTTCCAATTGAACTCTGATCTAAAGTATTTAAATACAGACAATTACCATTGCAGTTGATTTTAATTATTCGCTTGATTAACAATACAGACTTTCGCCTCCAATTGCGATGCAATATAATTTACTTGAATACTCTTCTACTACTTTGAAAATAAGGTCGATTGCTAGTGCTTAGGTATAACGTAACCCGACCATAGCTATAATACCATTCTCAGCGTGAATCCGAGGGCTTCCTCAAATTCCAGCTTAATTGAACAGTTTCAAGTTGGATCTAATCCCGACAGAGTGTTGGTTAATTATGAACTCTGTCGGTTGTTTTGATTGAATTTGTACCGAATCGGTTTGCACGAGTTATGCATCCAAATATGATAGTAAGTCAATTATTATCATCAGGGTTTAAAATTAAACTCTCACACGTAGTGCGAGGGGAACCGGCTCCAGTTTTTGCGCTCGGTTTCGAACCCAGATACCTACATTAGGCACGCTTGCGCCACTGTGCCAATATCGGCTCGAAACTAGTTTCAGCGTTGCAAAAATGGCGCCATTATCGTCGACGTTATCCGCAATCATATCTGTGCCGGCGAAATAGAAACTCGAAAACCTTTAGGCCTTTTAGCTGTTGTTGTGACGGAGAGATGAATGCTAACTGGATTACTGTGCGATACATACTGCTGGTTTGGTCACTTTTGAGCTACTATAATATTATATTATTTAAATTAGGACAATCCCTAATAATAAAACTATTCACTTTCAAAAGCATGTTATAATACATAATAATTAAAATCTTTTACTATAATACGAGTGAAAGCTTTCATTATGCTGAAATTGACTAAGATTATAAGTTATTGTGATTATAAAGGTACTTTGAACAACTTTCCATATTTTTATGTGTACTTTTATCATTAAAATCAAGTTTTAAGAGCTGTTATTAAAATTCATTCTTTCAACAAGATTCAAGATTAGCAGACTTATATTAAGTTTTACGATGTTAACTTTAGAAAATACTTTATTATCTTGAAGTATTATACATATAACGCGTCGATTAGTTACTAATTAGTATTGCGTTTTACTGACCAAGAGTAGATTATTACATCCATATTTCAGGTGAACAATGAAAGTACATTGGAACGTTCATGCTTTTTATTACTTTTTTGGAGGACGACCTGCTCTGCGGGCGTCCGTTCGCTAATTAGAATACCGATTCAACCCCCTGTAGGGCAGTTTATGGTAACAGTGGATCAGAGGGGAAATCTAGGGGATATTTGGAGTGCCCTCCGCGAAGCCTTTTAGCGGCATTCATAATTCAATAGTAGAGTCTCCAATTCGAGTAATCGAGTACTCGATACTCGAGTATTTTTGTCTATTTTTCAAGTACTTGATAATCGAGTATTTTGAAAATTACTCGATTAATACTCGAAATTAAAAAATTCTGAAATATTTCAGAAACAAAAATAACTTTAACTCGGTCCAGTAAAGGTTAACGTCTTGCTTTTATTTGGCGTTCATGCCCGAAGTCCCGAGTTAGAGCGGTTACTATCAGGTTTAATTTTTTCATAGTTCCATAGTTGCATAGTTCCGGTCGTCGGCTATGTTAGTGGGTACGACGGAGAAATTTATTTTGTGTTTTCTGTTCGACAGTTCCGACTTATCTAATTTATGGCAATGAACAATATGTAATATCAACAAAAAATTTTTTTAGGTTTTATGACTATGCAGTTGTAGCGTAAAGTGTTGTCAATTGTTTATACTGATCCCTCAGCTTAAAATATAAATCAAAACAATTGTGTGTTTTAAAGGCATTTAAAGTAAAGTCAGTTCTTTGCGAACCGTTTAGCTCTAGAGTGAAAGGGATTCACCCAAATACATCTTCGAAGGATATAGATTTAAATTCTTCGCATTAATCAGAAGGAGTAGAATATTGTATATTGTTAAAAAAAAAAATCTATTCAAGAAGAATAACAAAATGCTATTTTGTCAATAGTCGAAGGAAATAAGAGAAAAGCAGAGAAGGGAATGAAAGAAGAGAACATAAAAAGAGAGTTCAAAAAATTTTATATCTATAAAAAGCGAACAGATATAAATTAGAAGCCTTGTCCAACGCGTTAATGACAATAAGACCAACATCAACAGCAACAGAAAGGATTTTTTCCATAACGGGAATAATAAAACCAAAGGTTAGCAGTAATATTAAATTCGAGAAACTTTTTGCATTATTGTTTTTAAAAAGTATGTTCGTGAAGTTAAAATAATTGTAAAAATTAACATACTAAGTATTTTATTTATTTATTTATATGTGCACGAATTTGAATAATAGCTATTTTGGTACATTTGGTAAATACTCGAAAGTACTCGAGTACTCGAGTATTTTAAAATTTTAATATTCGATACTCGAGTAGTTGATGGTTCGAGTAATTGGAGACTCTATTCAATAGACACGATTTATTAACATGTTTGATGATTACTCACTTTCTAGAAATTGGTTATTTAATAATAATAATAATAAAAAGTTATTTTTACCAAGACCGCAATTTAACGGATCATTTACGCCCCTCTTGCATGTAGGATGGTTCCGTCGGATGTTATCTTATTTATTCAAAGGGGTTGTTTCTTTTTATGTGCTTTCGTCACATGGCAGTACTAAATCAATCGTGCTTAATCTGCGTACTAGGCGCTATTCACTGAGTCGAATTCGACGACTGAAGGGGGTGAAAAAATCAATTTATCGCCGGTGTCCAACCCTCCGCTTTTGTATCTGCTAATTTAATTTTAACCCTTTTAAAATAATTAGTCGAGCGAGCTTACATTGTGAATAACATGGAGGCGCTTCACTCCTCTCCGGCATGATTCATATCTTCCATATTTGATCACTCTCGCTGTAGTGGTAGTACTGTAGTAGTTCTATCCCTCGTTCGTATCTTCCTACAAAACATTTCATATAAAGCGACGACGCTTTATGTATTATTCCGATGCGCCTCATAAAAACGGAACGTTTGTAGATATGCTCCCAAAATAAAACTTGTCCCCCTATTTCGTAACTTGGTATGTATAGGATGCAGTAGCGATACTTGTACCCTGGCCCTAAGGGAACCTAAAAACGTTTCATTTAAAATTCAATATATTTTATATTATATATATATAAATAAATAAAAATATATTACTGCGCGGTCTAATTTATAATGCCATTTCGTAAATCCTTCGGTACGCAACTAAATCAAAGTTGTACTTATTTATTACAAAATATCATTATTAATAAAATATTGAAAACCCAATTACATTTAAATAAAAAAATCACGAATATTTAAAATTGAATTAGAAAGTTAGATTTAGATGTGATGTGTTAAAATAATAATTCAAATACTAGTTTTTTTACTTATGTAAATAAATCAGCGCTTTTTATATGATACATATGTGTCTGTGATTTAATGCTTTTTTCTTGCCTGCTTCGATTCAATTAATGACTTTAACGAGTACGACTTAATTGTCGGAGATTAATACACGTCTTAACATGGCGATGTTTGTTTAATTGATTGTCTAGTTTTGGATGTTGGATCTAGGTTCTGGGCCATGCATGGTCTCGAGATGATTTATCGATCAATTTATTGGTGTCATCTACGTAGATGCACGTAGTCAGTAACCGGAGACGGATTGGCGGTTTGGTTCATAGTAATGCGATATTGTGCGTGTGCGATGGGCGTTTTGTGGTGTTATCATCTAAACTCAACACATGTCCTACTCATATGGGCTTAGTAAAATGTGGTATTTCAAGATTTAGTCATTTTTTAGCACATGTCTTGAAAAGCATTGTGCTTGATATTTTTTCACTTCGTATGGCTGAACAAATATATGCTCTACTTAATAGCATGAAGCCAATTGTAAAAGGAAGTGAAGATTATTGTTGAAGTTTACTGCTTTGGGACAAAACATTCTAAATAATCCCATATCTAGAGCCGTTTCTGTTATTCTAAGGATAAAAGCTTTTAACATCTGTGCCATACGATTAAAGATTTTCTTGAGTTAAACAATACAGCTTCATAGCTTAATTAACGTAACATCTATGATTATGTTTAATTGTAGTAGTATAGTGTGACTTGTGTTTTATACTAATCAATAAATCCAAATATACCCAGTAATATTCGTAATTGCTCATAGTCACAAAGTGGGTGAGCACTAAACCTCCCTCAAGTTAGTCACGTGTTTCAAAACGGATACACAGCGCCCAAATCAATAATTCTCTTAGAGATTCACCCCCAAACATATCAACAGCTCTCAAGCTTTAACAAATAGAGCCGCCTTCATATAAACTTGAACCAAGTAGAGCCGCCGCACGGTGGGAGGTATTTGCTCGATCTGGGCGGCCAAAAGTCGATTATGAAAATTTAAGCGTAGGTTACTCTGTAAAGCTGATAATTTTGCGCATAATTATCAACAATTCCCCCACTCCTTGCATAACGCTAGCGCCCCCACGATCGGTTGGAAGTCAGTCATCCCTTCGAGTGCACGCATCGTTTTTTCGGCGTCGATTGCATACTCGTACATTGGAAAATTATTATTATTTTATTTGAGTACAGTTAAAAATCCGAACCATTGATTGTGATAAAGCAAGTAAGTGTTTCTACGTTTCATAGTTCTTTGTTGCAGTTGCTGTCATATTAAACACACAATATTGTTTTGAATAAGTACAATTTTTTAGTACTTTTTCCTATTTTTTTTTCTAGTTTTGAGTTCATTAGTTATATTTCCCACCACTTTTTAATGTAGATTTTATATGCAATATAAAGCTTAGGTCTTTCTCTTTATGATACATGTAAAATTGGCTGCGGATTTTTGCGGTTTTTAACACATTGCATACCGTTATTCTTAAAAATGTGACGTGGCTTAGTCGCGAAAGTTAGGACCTAAACGTTTTAAACTATTATAACTTTTTAATTAGGTGACGTGTTAACGTCAAATTTGAAATACAGTTTTATAATGATTGTTATTTTTTAATAATATGATCACCATGGTAAACTCAGTAAACCTCAAATTGTTGATCGCGTACTAATAAAATAAAATAAAAATTTGTTTAGAATCATCAAATATACACATATTTAAAAATGAAAACGATACCGAGTATGATAAAATACTAGTCAAATACTTTTTCTTGTTAAAAAAACAGCAAATATCAAAGTTTGTGACATGTACATTTTATTTTTTATTTTTAACAGTTGACGCGGCGAAATTCGCACGACCGTTCAATTCCTCTTCCTCGGGCCTACAATTTAAGAAATACTTTGAATACTTATTAAAAGAAAATTGCATGAATTATTTCATGAAAAATAAAAAAAAAAGTTTTTTTTTTCTATAATGTATTTTTTAACTTATAATATTATATATTTGACTAAGAGCACTTATGGAATCAACTAAAGTGTAGAAATAATTTTGGCCGCCCAGATCGGGCAAATACCCCACAGTGCGACGGCCATCGACAGTATGAAAATATTGAAAAAGCGGCCGTTTTCATTTTCACATAACATGCAAAATATATCCCCTGACTAGAAAATACTCATATATTATTTTTAAATGATCAAAAAACCGGTTAATCAGTTTTGGTTTTAACCGATTTGGAAGCCCTACTATAAATTTATAACTCTTACATATTTAAGTTTTCATCTTCCATGTTTATTGTTAAACTGAAATGACACAATATAATATGATATTGTAAAACATGCTAGATGTCTCTTTGGGCGTCTTCTTAGTTCCAGTATAAGTACCTCTACACACGACGTGCAATAGCGGTATATGTATAACAGTCACATATATAGGAAAGTGCATGTATCGTATGCTAAATACAGGCTACTTTTAATTGCCCCATATCACTTTCGCGAATTGATATTAAATAAAATTACGCGAAACACGATCGTCCTTCAAATTACGTGGCGCTTATAACCGCGGCTTCAACGGAAACGGAAAGAAGCCCTATTGCCATTGTGAACTTTGACTTCTCGTCTATATTTGGATTGAATACACTTACACACTCTTCGAACAATAAAAATAAACGATCATTCAAAAATAGCTTCAATCGTTGGTTATATTTATATCATTATGTTATGATCGTTAATTTTTTTCGGTCAGCGGCGCTAATCGATTTCTCCGACGTTTTAGCCAACTTTCGATTTCGACTCGGAGTACACACACACACAATATAAACACTATAACGCACTGCCATAATCATCGGTCTCACCTTATCTACCGGAGGTGCATGCACTGTTCCAGCGTCTAGTTATTGCCATTGACTCACTTAAATGCACACCCCTATGTCACGCGATTGCCAGCCTTGCTGCATACTGCAGAGCGCGTTAAATTCGCTCGATATATGAGATTCGCACCTTATATGGCAATGTTTAGTGCTGCTGTAGCTGCTGCTTCTTCTTCGGAGATCGAGGTGCGTTCGTTTTGCCATATAAGTTTTTTTAGAGCGCGCGAGATATCGCGGTCCGTATGCTTGCTTGTGAGCATACAGCGATTTCGATCGGTAAAAGCCTCCTGTTTCATGTTGTGGGTGCGCGAACTCTGAAAGGGTTTAATTTATTTTTTCCACGTTCGAACCTGGAATGTTTTAAAAAAGTGCCTTAACGATTTTCTGAAGATACACATTTATAGGAGTCTGCTATTTATTTGAATAGTCTGCAATTTAATAACTAATTATATTTTTTATTTTTTTTTTAAATCATAAGTGAAATTCCTTATTCTCCCCAATATTGAAGTTTCATGAAGCTCATATTTCGGACCTCGAACCATGTGTTCGTGGTCCTCCATCTTTCTCTGTTTTGATCGCGTGTTATCATGAAGATAATTCATACACATATGAAGCCACACTTCAAATATTTTCGGTCTATTAAATGTATTATTTTTTTAAATTTAAAAAAAGAGCTTCAAATTTTAAAAACTGGCATTTAGAGGGTCTCTCGAGTCGAGGTCCATTACGTCACTTATCCAACTACCCAAGTATTTCAAATGCATCACATTTTCAAATCTTTGTCTAATGTTAAGCTTACCAAGCCCACGGGGATTTTGCTTATAATCATACATTTTGTTTTATTGATTATTATTCGTAGACACTTTTTTATTTGCTATCTAGGGATTTTTGAAGGTCATCAACAGTCTCCGCATTTTTTAGTCCGGTCATCAGCATAACGAATATTGTTATTTGTAAAACATATATATATATTTATGATGTTTAGTTTATGAAACAATCACTAGAATATTTTCAAACTACGTTGAAGTTAACAGAAGAGTAGATAAGGTGATATTTTAATGTATTTTTCTACCTCCTGAGATTTTTTTTTGTCATATATTACTGTAGACATGTAGTCTTTATATGCAATTAGGGATTGAAATAATACCGGTATTGACATTCATATTTTTTTATTGATAGATATTAAAAAAAGATCGAAAAAATAATGTCCATTTATTCATTTATGCTGTAATATAGAAGTACATGCTTGTGAATTTTGTTAAAAATTGCTTTGCTAAAAAATCCAAGGATTCAAGAGATATGAATGAAGATATAGTGACTATTATTGTCTTACCATATTAAACAAGCAGATCAAATTTCGACTTTTATGACCAATTATCCGTCTGTTTATGCATATTTCGTGTTTCAATCAATGAAAAGCCATTGTGCAATCTTCCTTACATTCATGTTCTCGTAAATATACTTTATACGCTGATCCTTTATTGTGTTGTCTACGAGTACGAATAAAAATCAATAAGTGTACAAGAATCCTTTTGTGCCATTTATTTTTTTAAATTTCATTAATTTACTATGTTGTCGGAAAAAATATTTTTGAAAATACGGGCGCCAAATCTTTCTTCTTTTGGAACAATAAATCATGGTATTTAATGGACCGTTGCTGGATGCCTCCTAAATTTTTATACCATAGGCCAAACCACCAGTCGACAATCGATTCCAATGAAATATACACGTATTTCTACATTACTCATTACATTTGGTTAGTTACCATTTTCCGAAAGAACCTATGTCTGTTTATTTAAAATGCGACATATTTTTTTCTAAAAACAGATTTATGTGGTTGAGATGTGATTTGTTTATATAATATTTCCTATTTATTTTGGAATATCTTAATAATTTTTATTTTCGTAAAATATATATTATATATTGTTTTTCTACTTATTTTAAACGTAATGTAAATTAAATTTTAACTATAAATGTTAATATAAATATAATAGAATATGTAAATACTGCATAATCTTTTTTTACATTGATTTTCTACGCTGATGACACTACATCCCTTACAATGAAAATTATTTTATTCTCCGCTTCTGCTTTCAAACAATATGGGAATCGTCGTTTTTGTAGTTTTAAGCCATAGAGCAATCGTTTTCAGCAAATAAAATGTACGGTTTTGAGAAAAAAAAAATTCAGTACTACCAGTATTTTATTTTATAGTAATACTGAAGGTCGATTTTTGCCCCAATACCGGTATTAACATTATCAGTACTACCGGTATTGCAATCCTATATCCAATACAATGACTTAAATGTTATTCACGCAACTAATCACTTTAAAACATTACTGTGCAATATATCAATTTAATTGGTTGCGTGTCATACTTTTAGTTTAGATCCTTCGCTTGTGATATTACATAGCTGCAGATTATTAAAATTACTGCACAAACACGTGCATTTGAAGCCAGTTCCAGCAGCGCCAGCAATTCCAATAGCGAGAATTTTATTATGGAAAATTGTTTTCCTTGTCATTGTATAACTCATGACGCAATCGAAGGAAACTCATAAGGTATATGTAGCAAATTATTTTTTCCAGCAAGAGAGCGATCTCTTGTGTTGTCTCTTGTGCAATTTTTATTATTACAATACGCGTAATTGTAACTATCGTAACGTTACAAGAGAACTAGACGAGATCGCTTTTCCCACAATTACGCGTCATTGAGTTTTTTTCGTTGTTTTAGTATAGCCGAAAATGTCGCGCCATTTAGCCGATTTCACTTTTTCGGCCAGGACTGGTTATAAAACGTAGATGCTAAGCGTTTTAAATTAATTTTTCTAACATCGGCGATGAAAGTTTTTTTATACATGCAGATATAATCTCAACTGGTTTTCCTGTGCGTATGCGGCTCGTTAAAAATCATGCCTTTTTTGCTTTCTAATTTCGGCCGAGCCGAGAGGTCGTAGCTTCGTTATTGTTTTTCGATTCGAAGATTTTTGGCGACCTCGCGTTGCATTCGTCAAATAAGTAGGCGGTTGGGTTTCGTTATCTCCTCCGAGATCTTCTTCGGTGACTGGGAATGGGCGTTCGAAGAGAATTCTGATTTATGACTACGCCGACCTCTACTATTTCGTATTCCGTTTGATGTTCTCAAAGCACCGAATGTGTTGTTTGTGTATGCATGCATGTCTATTGCATGCATTAATTCACTTTCCAGTACGATGAGATATTGTGTTTCAGCGCGAAAGGTCAAACACACTTTAGTGAACATATTATTGAGATGTTTGCATGCCGTGTAACGTTCATGTTTGAATTGTTAGACAAAGGTACTTGACATATTTTATGAGAATACAAATATATATATGTTATGAAACATAAGTTTCTATGCTATTTTATGCTGTAACATAAGCTTTCTGCGCTGGATTTATATTAGGTAAAATTTCGGACAAAATATACGATCGAAACCAGATTTTTACAAAAATTTGTTTTATATAGTATTTGAAACCGCTTCATAGTCATTTTTATTTCAAATATTTTTATTGTCAAGTCTTACTAACACGCATTTCCAACATCACTGCTATGCATTGTGTGGCATGTACATGATAAAATATAATATTTTTGTTTAATCAACCATTGTGTATTATTTTATATGTATTACAAAATCGTTATCTCACACAGAACATATGAACACTTGATATTAAAACGTAGATCTGATCAAAATAGATGGGATAGGATTTTGTAAAACCAATATTTTTTGAAATTCTACCACTATTAAAAATAAAAATATTGTAGTGCACACTAAAAATAGCTGAACACCATCCCACGTATTTTTTCCATCTCATTTTAGCTACCGCTGAAAATATCTTTTTGTTTGGCAAGCTCATTAACTCGTGTAAGAGGAGCTTTTCCAAGCGCTGACGTCCTGGCCGCGTCGGTTAGAATAAGGGACGCGATCGTTAAATATAATTTACTCTCGCTGAAGATGAATTTAAGTGTTTTATTTCGATAAGATATGTTAAATCATTGTGCGAAATTCAAACACAGAGCGAGTTAAAAAGTAGCATGATTAGTATGGGGCGTACATGTACGTCCACATGCTTTTAATTTCAAATAAAATATTATTGTATTACTTATTTTTTTATGAGTATTATATAGATTTATCAATGATAAGTGAAAATCATTATAATTGTATTATATTATATATTTTTAGAAAATATTTAAAAAAAAAAAAAAAATATTTATTATTGCTGAACGTTTTACTTTTTTAAGAAAAGTTATTTTAATTCTAAAACTCTGAATTATCACCATATGTGATATGGCAATTTTTTAACTTGTCAAAGATAAGGATATACATTTTAGGTTTTAACGGACTTCCTATATCCATTGTACACCAAACGGTTAGTTAAATATGAGATTTGGTAGATGCAATAGTTTTTCAAGAATCAAAGGTTTAATACGTAGTAGTAATTATTTTTTTACGGAAGCAGAGTTCTATTTAGTTTGCTGCCACTGTAGTTTCAAGCATCAGAACGTTATAAAACGTTAGCAGGAGTAGTTTTAAATTTTAATATATTTTTATCTAAACTTGGAAGACTCATATAACTGATACAGCTTCTTTAAGTTAATTTAATTGTGTTTATTCTCTGTGTTTTGACATCCTGTATTTAGAGGATCGAATATATGCTTTTAAAAAAATAGTTCGAGTATTTACTTGGGAGATTTGTTTTTGTGTACATAACTTCTAATGTAATAAATCAATCATCTTCAACATTTATTTTCCATGCGAGTCTTTTTTTGGTTACGCATTGCGAAAAATGATATTTCCGTATCTGAATTTCTACCGTATCGTATATCATGTTGCCGCCAGACGTTGATTTCATTTCCCCATTATCTCCCGTCGACGCTGTTTACTCATGGGGGAATTTCGGATAAATGGTTAATGTAAATTCAGAGGTTATTGCCAAAAAAGGTCAAGGTGTTTTATTTTTTATCGATTGTCTCGAAAGCTAAGCATTTTTATAAATCCATAGTGTTTATCCGAGAGTGCATTAGATTTGTTCTAGGCTGTAGATATGAATGTATATGTATCTATACGATACATAATAAACCCACGGCGTAAGACCAGTCGCGTTCTGGTCAAACGCGTTTGTTGCTTGACAATCGATCGTTCCCATGCCATTGTGCATCTTCCCATAGAAAGTAACCGATCAATAAATAGAGCGGTAATGGTATCGGTTTCAGTTGTCTGTCTCTCGGTCCTCTTGTGTTCGCCTAGCCGACGTCGTGTTTTTTCCATCGATGTTTGAAAACGATTTTTGCAACAAATCAAGTTATAAATTGCGTAAAATGCACATATCATAATGCTTGAAAAAATACGCACTTACTAATGAGTGATAGTTTCGATCAATCTTCATAATTTAAGCAATAACAACATTGGATTATTTTCGACATGTGTGTAATTTAACGACTCATTAAAAAGTTACATTTTAAACTTGATGATAGAAAGTGGTATATCCCTATTTAGTAGCAAGTCGTGTGATATGATCAGTGCATTATTTTATTGTGATGTATAGACGTAGTCTAGTTTTGAGTTTACGTACCTTATAAATACGACCGCTAAAGTTTCACTATAGCACGATATTCTTGTGGTTAGAGATGCAGGTTAAATACTAGTCGGCACGTTAACTGAATTTATGATAAGAGCGTGTTTACGTAATCATATTTTATGTAAGAATATCCTGGTCGGAATAACTCCTCATAAGCCGCATGAGGTTTTCGTAAGCTCTTTTGGATGGATGTTTTACAATTATAATAATAATTTCACAAAAGTTATTATAACATGTTGTTAATTATATTCATGATTGCGAATTAGTTAAAATAAGCGGGAACAATGTGTTTTATGAAATTCATCACGCTTTCGCAGCCGCAAAATTAGATCACTAAATAACTTAACGGTTAAAAGCTCTTTTCGTGTGTTATAATAATTTACGTTTCAATTGGAGGTCCATACAAATACTCGGTTCAAAGTTCGTACAGCGTCTTGCTTAATTGAATCCCGGCTTTCTTCAGTGCCGCTTAACTAAGATTCAATGAGAGCTCGTTACACAAACACAATACAAGAAGAACTAAAGATGGACAATTGATCGGTTTACAGCTCTCATTAACCTTTGTTATGGTAGTTAATAGATGGCGTGCTTTTGCGAGTTAGCTCGGCGCGCTGACGATTGATACATTCATCACAAATTAACCGGTTGCATTGTATTAGTAGTTATCGTTTCAAGAGACCCTCCAAAGGTCGACGTAGCGATGCTGTGATCTTTGGGATCGTTTTAATTCGCAGTTCGTTGCTCTCTCTACTCCGACTAGACGTCCTAGGTCAGTTAACAAGGATGTGTCTGACAATTAGTGTGTACCGCGGTACCGTTTCGACGAATGGCGATTAAAATCTCGTTTGCTTGTTTATTTTCGTTGCAGTATTTGCATTTCGTAATTAAATTGACATTAGAAATTGTTCGATCTGAGGTACGTCCTCAATGCACGCCAATGTTTCTTCTGAGGGGTGATTACTGCTTGATTGCTGATTATAAAGCTTTTACTTAAATTTCAATAATAATATACGTCATCAACATCATTAACCCTTAAATAAACGTGACGTTTCGCAACTGTCAAAAATTACATTTGACTTAGTTCCAAAAACACTACCGGAGCGCTACCGTCTTATTTGCTTAATACATGCATTCGGCAGATGTTTTGCCTAATTCGCGAATGAAGCAACGGGCTTGTACATTTCATGAACTGGTCAATTTTTTGCGCATTTTACGCAATAAGTAATTTCACCGATTCGGTGTAACATACAATAAATTCAATAAAATTATATATTTAAAACGTTCTATCAATTTTCCTGAATTAATTCAATCGCAGCTGATTTTAAAAAGTATGTAATAATAAATTAAGCATTTTCCTTTTGACACATTTTATTTTATTTTGCATATTTTATAATTAATTAAATAATATTTTGCTGGCAATTAATTTATTTTTTGCTCTAATTGGTTAAATACAATAACATTGTTTAGAACCGAGAAAAATATTTGAATATTCAAATACTTCATTAATAATTGCGAACCCTGATGGTCATTGCTGAATCATGATTGACGTGAAGAGGGAAGCAATTGCTCCAATTGGTTTCGAGTTCTCACTGAATTCTTGTGTGTCTCGAGCTGTTCGTGATATGTTATCGGAAGCGAGTTCCTAATATAAGATTTTATACACTTGTTTCGCCGTTAAAATTTGAATAATACGCGATGCAGAAACGTAGTGACCTTTTTTTTAAGGTTCAAGCGTGCTGCATGCTATTAATGTGTAGTATCACATACAAGAGGTTGCAAAGCTTTTGTGCTTATCCCTATAGATTTATAATCGGGTCTTATAATATTCATAATGGCACAGGAACTTGACCGCTTATTGCGTTTTTAACGCGTAAAGTTTTATACTCACAATCAATTTCAATAAAAACTTTTAGATTAACCGATGGATTCTTAAAAAATCCCAATGTAAATCAATCACTTTATTAGAAAAAAAATAGTTTTATAACGATTTTTACATTAAAAATCCATTAATTTATTATAGAGCACAAAATTTCGAATCAATTCAATATAAATTAGGTATCGTTGTAAGTCATAACTTATGGTAAAAAAGCAAATTAAAAATATTTTCCAGATAAGCAAAAGTGAATGGGTGCACTTATAGCTGAAAATATCAAAAACGAAATCAATTTCTAATACAAGACCTTATCGAGTTATCTTGTTAGTGAAAAAATTGTTGAAATTTATAATATTTATCTATATGCTAATCATATGTATATAGGCATATTTATAGGGGACGTATTAATATTTTTAATTTTTAAAATAATGAGTACATGTTTATTTTTAAGTTATAACAGTTGAAAAATGTGATCGTACAATATGATATATACATAGATGTAATATGTTGCATTGGTACTGCGTCCTAGCAGTTTTAAATTCGTCTCAAAAATCGAGTTGTACTCTTGGAGGTTTAATGTGACTGCTTGGTTGGACCAGATTTTACGATCGAAGTGGAAGCTAAATTTGTATATTATATACGCACGATCTAGCTCGATTTTAATCAATCTTGAGATTGTAATTATTTAGGAAATCAAATATATGATATCAGGTTTTTCAGGTGATTTTACGTACTGGTTCATAATAAGTTCAAGTTATACTTGGAAAGTTTTATCTGATCAACTACATATTAAAATATTATTATAGTTTTTGAACATGTGAATTTGTTTTAGGTTGAGTAAGTCCAGGCAGCGAAATTTATTTTACTTTTTTTTATATTTTGCCGGCTTCTTATGGGCGGGTCACTAAAACGCCGCATCTTTACAAATATAAGGGAAAAAATACAATACTTATAATGGATCTTGCATTATAAATTAATGCAACACAGTGTCAATTGGAATAATTATCTGATATTGAATACAGTAATTTTGGGAATATTTAAAAAATAAACCGTTCTCTTGCGAACCCTTATAATATGTGAAACTGAAGATACAAATCGTTTTTAAGAGTGGGCGATTTGATCTATGAACAACCCTATCTGCTCCAGGCGATGATGTTGTCGATTATGTGAGTTGGAATAGCTTACGACTTCCTTGATGGTGTTTCTTCCGGACCTTGCAATAATATTGTATCTGTAGTGTTATTATATACTCTTGTCGTATCGCTCTTATTTTTTTGCTTTATCTGTCAAGAATGTCACTCGATCATTACAAAATTGTTTATAAACACAGGAATTCAATCGACGCATAAATTAATCAAAGGTTTCGCCACCGGGTGCCGTATTGCGGTGACCACGTTTAGGGCTACGACAGTTGGAACAGGTTTTTCGGTTGCTCAGCTTCCTGCAGCAGCAGCAACAGCCTCGATTTTATTGCATCAACGGTTCGATTCCGCAACAAAAACCCGCTCAGACGGCCCAGCGTCGCGGAAATCCACGAAATTGACCCGAGCATCGTCTTGATCAGATTTTATAATAATTATTTCTCACGGCCGTTGACTCGCACGCGCGATCTTTCTTAGGAAACTCGACGCTCGTTCGATTCGCGTTTGTCGGCAAAAATGGCAATCAGGCGAATTACGTGAACACGCGTAGCTAATAGTACTCGTTGCCGATCTTATCGCATAATTAATTTTCGTGTGGAATTATTGATGATGTGTGTGCGGGTGGGCCGCGGTGTACTTAATAGTTGTGTTTAATTAATGTTACACGACACGATATATGTATGTTCCAGCGCCGAGTCACATACATTGCTGGATCAATGCGAACATGTGATTCGTTCGTAATTTATTGTTAATTAGCTGTGTTATTGTTTTGATTGAGAGAGGCGAATATTGTCACTCAAATGTAAACCTTTGAGTACTGTTGTAAATGTGGCGTAGACGGCTTCGACGAGGGTTTTGAATTATTCTACAATAACTCTCGGTAACTCTTCCAGGCTTCAAGATTGAGTGACATACAATATGTACTAGAGATAGCTGCGAGTCGGATGAATATTTTTTTGAGGTCTATAATATTGTGAAATAAACGAGATGTTCTCATTTAACGCATCTTTTTTTTAAAATTTAAAAATTTACCTTATTACATTATTACAGTGCTTATTCATCCACCAAATATTTATATTTTTTATGACTTGTATATGAAGATATAAAATCAGCAAAACAAGAATATCTAAACCTTCCATCGTAATTGTTTATGGCCGGTTTAAAGTTCATATTGTTACCGACAAAATAACTTTATTTTGCAAGAACACTTCGCCTTACAAGGTTTTATGAGTTTGCATGTTTGCCTTTAACCCATCCTATGTGTATCTTGAGTATATATGCAATTTACATTTTTTTTAAGTAAACTTGTTCTTAGATTATAATTAATAACTGTATTGTTATTTTAATAATTATATCCAAATAAACTAGTGATTAGTTCGTCATTGTTATATTACATACATAGATCGGAAGGCGATGCTTCAGAAAGAGTAGACTATTATAAATTTACTAAACATCAAAGTAATTTTATTTCTTAAGCTTTTAAAATAGCAAAGAAATACAAATAAATATTTTTAGTTTAAATTAACTATGTTCGAATTACGTGCTCGTATCCTGTTTTCTCTTGTATGTATGAAATTTAATTGCCGAAATTACAAAACTCTTTATATTTTCGCGTTAATATTTTTAGCTGTTTTTTTTATCTCTATAATCAACACGAATAATACTTATGTTTTAATCTATTACGGTATGTTTCATAATCAGGCCTGTTAAGAGGGGGGGGGGTAAATTCCTGGGGCCTGACTGAAAAAAATCATATCAAGAATATATTTATAAAAAAAACTAAAAACTGACATCAACAAAACGATGTATTTATTACAGGTATAAGATTCTAATTTATACATAATTTAAGAAATAAAAGAAGTGGAACATTGCCTTCAAAAGCGCCCACTTTCTAAGATTATTTTCACAATAAGCATTATTAATCAAAGAACAGGGTATTTTTTTGATGCGGCTCCGTTTGTGTTAAAATTTATTTACAAATTATTGTTGATTTTATTGCTTTCTGAACCTTTTAAAATATAGTTGAAGCAATATCCAACGAATTTCATATATATTACTAGTCTTTTTTTACAAAAAATTATGAATATTCAAATCAAACACAACCCGATAAAATTATACAGGCATTATAAAAGAACGTGTTTTTTATCGATAAATTTGTTATTGTGGTTTTTTTTTAATAGGAAAATAATTTTTTTTTTCAATAAAAATTCTACGAATTTTTAATCCCGATTCACTCACAGCAACAGCATCCATTAATTGTCACTATCATTAAACTTTTCGAGAATCACAAGCTTTTATGATATCGCGAACAACGATATATCGTTGCTTAGCAATCAAAAGG
Source organism: Plectrocnemia conspersa (assembly GCF_051122295.1). Taxonomy (NCBI): domain Eukaryota; kingdom Metazoa; phylum Arthropoda; class Insecta; order Trichoptera; family Polycentropodidae; genus Plectrocnemia; species Plectrocnemia conspersa. Next base: position 12,732,091 of record NW_028277167.1, read on the forward strand.
TTGAAGTAATGTAGAATGATATTCTTAAATAACTTATTGTTATTACAAAAAATAATCTTTTGTAATTTATATAACGAAAAAAATCCTTTCAAATTTATGTTTAAAAATTAAAAATTGAAATTCATTTCAAAATTTAGACTACAATTTTATCATTGAAGCCTATATTTTTATGCAAAATTTATAAAATAAATACCAGGGAATATTTAGTACAATATTTGGAACATACCTATTACAATTTTTAGAGAAAACAATTTCAATCATAGATGAACAAGTACAATATTTTAATGAAACGTCCGATGTAAAGGTAGACGATTTAGAGGATTTTTAATAAATAAAGAATAGGCAATACAGACATATAGATATCCTATTTCTGCAGATGTGGACATTGAATAACTTGAACCGTGTAAATATAATACATAGATTAGACAGAAAAAAACATATTTTAGAATTTTGTGAGGAAAATAAAAATACATATCCTTATTTATACTTAATTTCAATAGTGGTTTTAGAAGCTCCAGCAACACAAGTTAATGTTAAAAGGGCCTTCTCTGTAATAATCATTTCATATAATATTTTGGAACAAAAAAATAAGCAGAACCAAGCGTTGCACACATTTTTTAATAAATTATTTTCAAATCACAGTTTCTAAATGAGACCGTACCATTTGTGCAATAACGATTTATGCCATATACCAAGTCGTATCACATATCGGGTTTAATTAACTCTTAAAAATCTAGGCAGAGGAGCCGCTTTCCGACTAAAGATCGTCTCGGTCAATTCTGCATAGCTCCGCTTGGTGCGATTTAAGCTAAATTATCATTAATTTCAAGTGCGAATTCTGTATCAATTTATGACTAAAGCATTGGATGGTAGTTGCTTTTTTATTATTATACTCGTTGCTTTTTTAGTCAATTTCGATGGTTCAGGGCGAAATCAGACAAAATCTATAAATTTGGCAACGTCGTTATTCTACAGAATGGGAATCCGGGGATGCTTGACACCGACATTTAATGCACTGCTTTGTTCCAAACCTACGGTTTTTATGCATGTGATTTGAAACTTATAATAGATTGTTGCTCAGTTACACAATATCGTTTGTTTGCGCCGCGCAGACGAGAAAGGTCACAAGTCAGTTAGTAATTTTAGTCCTTTTTAGCAAGTCTTCTGCATCTGATTTTGTCGCCAGAGAAATTTGCAATAAATGTTAGTGCTTACCCTACACCTTATTAAAATTATCATTAGCGTCTAATGTTTGCTCACTTATATTAATAAAATTATAGTAATAATAAATATATTACATGAATTGTGGCAAGCAGTTGTATTTTTTTTATGTGTATCTCAGTATTTAGGCATTTCCTGTTTTGTATGTTTTTGGGAAATATCGTTCAATTGCTATCAAATCTGATTCCCAACAATAGTCAATCAACCGTTCAGTCATGCCCGTTGATTCAGGTGGATAATTAGGGCTGCGTTCACATCCTTCCGGATGCGACACGATAACTGCATCGCAGTCAGTCAGTCTGCAAGAATTGACTGACAAACGGCGTGTGGTAATCGACAATAATTCTCTCTCTGCCCACATACTTGTTCCGCGCCGCGAAACTCGAAATGCTTCAGTAGATTTCACAGTCCAAGTCCAATTTTCGCTTCTTCACGCCGATGAAATTCATCCTTGGCCCCGTATGTCGTTCAGGCACGCTTTTTAACACAAAGAAACTATGACCCAAGAACCGATAATATATAAACCAAGAAAATTATAAACATAATCATTTTCAATAATATCATACCATTGAAAGTAACGAGCAATTTCCGAAAATTTAAGAAAATTCGTTTAGGACGGGATAAACCTTAAAAACGAATTACTTTTAATCGTATTTGTTATGGTCTGCCCATCATTTCATATACCACGTCTTATGAACTCATTATATGTAAATCACATTTTTTTGAAGAGTCCGGCCGTCGAGGCCGTCGCGGAAGAGTTACTATACCCAAGGACGCTTTATAATACACAATATTTTATTATTATTTTTCAAAATTTGTATGAATGCGCATTAGTCGTCAGAGACCTCGTTTGTTTCCTATGCCCGCCAAAGCGTGAAGTGAGTATTTTAAAAGTTACCAACGTAAGAGCATCGTCTTCAATGTTGCGAAACTGTGACTCAATCGTCGCGGTTCAAATCTACCAGGAAGAAGCGCAACCGCCACTTAGCAGATGGACTCATGTTGTTATTATTGCCTGGCTCTCGAACTCCTCGACGGCGGCTAATTGAAATAATTGCGCTATGCCATGATTGTGTGGATGGCTAAGGGTGTTTCACGCGTAATTGCGAGCTCTTTGTCTTGTCGAAGCTTTGAGTGTCAGATTTAATTACACGATGTTTGCTTTAACACCATGATGATTTTTAACTTGAGACTAGTGATGTGTATGCGGAGCTTTTAACTAATAAACCATATCTGTATATAATCATTAAGTACCACACAACATAACTAATCGTATATTTTTATTGCAGGAATCTGGTTCAACAGCGTCCATCGACGAAGACGATTTTTCCAGAGTCGGCAAAAGGTAATTGAAGAGCCATAAACTCATAAAGTTATTTTAAACGCTTAATGGCCTGAATCTGAATTGCTCTGTTGGAGGATCGTATATTTTTATTATATACAATTATTATCAATGGCATTTTTATCTATCACATATGCGCGCAACATCCTTCGATTTGATTTTGAGCAAACATCACCTTCGCTTTGCTTATCGGTGTGTAAAAAAATGTTATTTTTATCGTTCGAACCTCGCTTTTGTACCCTCATAGTCAAATATTTTTTTAAATTCAATGCCGCTACCTCGCCTCTCCCTATTGGCGATAGCGACTGTACATTCATCATGTAATCGCGCAGGTCCAGTTGGAATTATCACATTAAAATTGTAGGTATATTTGTATTCATCGACGGTGTTTTTGCTATCCGACACACATTCGCTGATGGCGTATTTCGCATTGGATGTTCGAAAGCAGGCGTTGAACCCGACTCGTACGCGATCGTTCGAATCGACAGTGAGTCATTCGTGGCCCGCGAGAACGATGCGTCCCAAATCGTATGGCAAAATTATCGATTAGGCTGCCATTTTGTAGCTCTAAAAAATAAAATAGGATAATCAATCAGATCGAAAGATCGTTCATTTAAGACGGGCGGCTCGAAATCAAATTAAAATAACAATAACAATTGCGAAATGAGCGATTTCATAGTTGACGAAGATCCAAAATATCGCTATTAACCAAAACACGTCTAATTAAATCATTATATCAAATTTGGCCACAAAATTAAGGCTCACAAACGCGATTCCTCGCGCATGTTGACGTAGTTGCCGGTGACTCGCTGTTTATTTATCTTATATTTACCGAAGCTAAGCTTTTTTTCTAGCTTCGTCGATCCTCTGGAGAAGTTAGTGTGTAAATATAAATGATTATTTTTATTAATAATTATTAATGTCATTGAAAGGTATTTCCCGAAAAGGCTCATAAGTGGATTTTCGCAGTGTGTCACTCGTTCCACAAGGTTCGCTGGCGTCATCATCACAATATCATAGATCTGTGACACCTGGAGCCGCAGACGACCGCGTGACCCGGATGCTGGCCACCGCAACAGCACAAAGCCAAGAAAGCGTTTGCCCTCATTAGCATAAGCGTCTGTCGTCGTCGTTCGCTGGCGCATTGTTATTATTTCGGGAGAAGGCGTCGCTACACGGCCGAGAGGAGAAGCGCGAAAACAAAAGTGCCGGTTCACTTTCACCGACGCGAAAAGAAATACGACGACGTACATATGTACATACATAGCAATCTTAACCCCGCGGTGCCGTCGATCTGTGATTGATAGCGTCCTGCCACAGTGCAATCTAAATTGACAGAGCTTTCGGCTATAAATTTAATTTAAAAAAATATATAACGGTACGCTGATATCATCTAATTTGACTGGTGCATATATCATTGTGAAAGCATGCAAGGATTTATATCGAAAGGAAGAACCAATTAAAATTCGACTCGAAAGCGATATGATACTGATTCGTAGCTTTCTTTTGGTTCGGTCTGAACTCTCGCTCAGTATGAAATTTCTATGGCAGCGTTCTGGCTTATATACGATTGGGAAACGGGAGGAGATCAACGATCCTCCTCCCCTAGATTCTTCGAACAATATGGATTATAATGGGCGGAACTTACTGACTTTTTATGTTTTTATATTATTGTCTATTAACAAATAAAATTTCAGATTTAAGAAATATTAATATATATTATTATTAGTATTTATTATTATTTCTTAATAAGTTTTAGAGCTTTCATTATGTTAGGTTTGGATTTCTAAGTTATATTTTCTATAGTATAAACATAATTTAATGCTAAACTTTTAATATTTTAATGCACTAATCGTTTGTTTTAGAGCCTACTACAAATAAAATATTTTTTGTAACAAAGATATATTTATTTTACGTTCATTTTTATTATCGTAGTGGACAGACAATTCGTTTTATGAAGCAAAGTATTTATTTAAATTCACATATCTCAAATAATGATTTCAATTTATAATTGCTATTTGTGCTACGATTTGAAGTACGACGTTAAGTATACGTATACACGAAATCTGAAGGAGATATTTTAGGGTTTTTAATTCAATTAATTAATTATTCGCACGATTTTCAAGTATATGAATATTCGAATAATTGATCGAATATTCTTTGATACTACTACGTTAAATGAAATTTGAAAAAATCTTAATATGAAACAATTTGTATACTTGAGCAGCACAGGTAGTCGTTTTTTTCTCAATATACACTAGTTCCACTCCAAAATGTATGGTCCTTTATTTTGCAAGACAATATGATGCTCCTTCACAACAATAAAATTATTTTACGCCTTAAAAAACATTTGTGAATAAAATGTTATTCGGCCGTGACTACTATGACCGAAATTCACAAAATTCGTCCTTTGAACGTAACAACTTTTTACACCATCACTGATCAGTAATTAACACATTATGTTACGCCTATTTTATAAAATTCAAAAAGTTTAATAATTTTGAAAGTAATTAATGCTTAATTAAGATAATTATTATTATATAAACCAAAAATCAATTTCTAAATAAATAATATTTTACAGGTAGTTAATTATTATATTAATTAATATAGGTAGAAACCGAAAATATAAATTACGAATATTTCATCCATTAAATATTCAAATAGTTAAAAACTGCGAATAATTGTCATCTCTAACGCGGGTTGAACTCTGAATTCCAGACGTCATAGCTGGAGCAGTTTTGACGTTAAGAGGGAAGCGGCTGCTTTCTTGATTTTCTCCGCCTGTGGTTTTGAGCTCATACGAACTCTCAGGTGTCCAAGTTGTGCAGGTCCACTTAAAGTTCTTGATGTGATTTCGGAAGCGAGTTTTAAATTAAAGTTTTGTAGGTGCTTTGTATGTGTATTTTTATACACTTGTTATGGTGCCTTGGGAGATTTCGTGCTTGCTCTCTTTCTTTAAAAAAAAAAAATTTTGAAGATTGGGAGTGGATCCCTATCCGTTTTCTTGCTGGATTTTTTAAATTGAATAATTCCACTTTTGTGTGAAAATGTCACTTGATCAAAAATTACAGGACTTATCTAAAAATAACAGTAACAATAAGTTGACAATCATGCAGTGCAAACTTATGTTTATTTACGATTTTTAAGACCTGTTTTATTTAAACACGAGTAGAAACAATTTACATATTATTAATTACATAGTTAACTGCTTTGAACACTCACGATATTATTGAACCCTCATGAGCTTTGAAACCCTTTTAAGAGTTTATCTTTGACTGCAATTGACTCCCTTATCGTTGAGCCATTGTTTGCCTGTGTGTTGTTTAGGAATCGTTATTAAATTAATTGATTTTTTACTTTTACTTAATTACATTAATCATACCTTAAATTGAACAAAGCAAAATTTCACATCATCACTATTTTCTATGAAAATGAGTTAACACGAATCTATTTTAAGACTTTGCTAATGTTATTCATACACATATAAATAAGTAAAAAATCAACTGACTGGCATACAATGCAACAAACTTGTAGTATTAACTAGTTTTACAATAGGTAAATATTAAAATATATAAAAACTTATTTTACAGTATAATAATAGTATTTAAATTTTTTTGTACTGTGCAATGATAGAATATTTTTATTTAAACAATTATACGCAGATTAAAATTTTTTGCTCTTATTCAAAATTATTAAAATTTAAGATGGATAATTGCAACGAATTATGTTAGTTAATAAATCAGCGCTACATTTATTATACATAGGTAGTTATATTATACAACCCCGGCGCCTTGGGGTGAATTCAAAAAGGATATACCCATATAGGAAATTACCTCTGGGGCGGGATTTTAACATAAAATTACCTAACCCTTGTATTTTTAAAATCCACCCCTTGCATATATATTCTTTCGAGATCGATAACTAGAACGGGATGAGTTGAGTGAATAAAAATCGTTTTCCTTGTTATCCTTGAGCATATCGATGATCTCATCTCTGTATCCGTTTTATTGCTTATTGTGAGCACGACTGACTTTCTAGAAGCGAAATCATCATCAGCGTCCTTGTGATACATACAATGTTTCAATTAAAGTAAATCAGAAAGCGTTTTTATGTTTGCGCGTTTGTTCTTGAGCTATAGATCTTGATAATTAATCAAGGGTAGGTTCGATTTGAATTCTGGCGGCGTAGAAGCCGCGTACGAAATTCGATCCAGTCGAGGGAGAAACGTGAGATCTAAAATTTTCGAGGTACTCGTAGACCGTAGTTTTCACGCATCTTGTGTTCGATGAACCGAACTATCTGGTCACGCTTGGTCTTCTTCGAAATCTCTCCTTCGTGACCAGAGTGTCACTGCTTCGTGCGTGTCTTCTTTGCTACCGGTTTTGCTTTTGCCATTCATGATCCGTCTGTCGAATGCTAAATTTTCAACTGTGTTCTGCACACGTGTATTCACTGTGAAAGTGAGTATTTGTATCGTTACACTCGTTACGAATGTTTTTTTTTTGCTTCTTTGTCTTTTGAACATTAAGGCTAATTGCTTACGCACAATCTTATGATCGTTAGCCTTCTTATGTCAATTCGATTCGTGTGATTTTAACTTTGCGTTAGATTTTTTGCTCATATTTTAGGCACATAAGTTATTATATAAATTGCGACGGTTATATGGATTGTCATTTTCTGGTTTACATCAAGGACTCCCGCTGTTATTTTTTTGCGAAGGGGAATTTGCATTATTATGCGTGTGTGTGGTATGGTATGAAAATTGCTGAAATTAAATAAATTAATATAATAACGTACCAATAATTGTTTCCGCGTCTTGCGGTACTAATCAGATTTATTATGTGTGTATGTGCTATCTCGTTTGGAATTATATTAACATGATGCATAATTAAGTATTGCGTCAAGAGTGTATGAAATCGGATTCATGTGTCGTCGCTTTTCAACGTATATGCTATGTATGTATTTTTGATATTCCGCGATTGCGTTGAGATTTAAATCTTGGATTTGTGTAATATTTTTCTCTTGGAAATCCTAAATGTGTTATATTAAAATATGGTATATACCTAGTGTTTCTTATCGAGAATTTCTCAAGAAAAATGTTAAATTAAGAATTGATTAATTTCTCCAGATATTTGCTAATTTCTCGAGAATTTTCGTAGTCTTTTATTTTGTTAAAAAAATATTAGTATCAATATTTTATATGTTTTACAATCGCTGCATAAAAAAGGATGGGTCCGTACCAGATTTTAAGAAATATGTATGCTTTCTTGAAAGCTTTTAATAGAGCTCGGAAGTATTTGCATGACATAAAAAATGTTTATAACTATTTAGAGAAATTAAATTATAAAAAAGTGTTTTTTTAACTATTTAACATTTCTAAAGAGATCTGCCATTTGGTGTCGGATAATGCCATACTGTGTACTATTCTCGATCTCTTTCTCCATCAGATTATTTCTACGATCTCGATGAGTCACTTAACACGTGAGAGAGCGAAAGGGGAAGAATCTCACCGCTCGCACTCGAAAGAACAGCTCCGACTTCGGTCCCTTTGACTTCAGTCCTTTTGCCGACAATGTTCGAAAGCGCTCGAAGCTGGCCAAGTCGACTGAATTACCCCCACTTTACCTCCCGTTCTCGGTAACCTCGGACAACTTCCGAGAAATTTTAGAGCGGGCAGAAACGAACTCGACGGAAGTACCCCGAAGTAACCCACTATATTCTCCGTACTTGGCCAACCTTGGCCAACTTTCAGAGTGTAGTGCAGGCATCCGTTCTTGTATCTCAGCGCCTTTATTTTACGATTCACTGAGTTCTAGTAGTATGTCGTTAAGCATTTCTTCAGACTACTGAAGAGCGCTGTTGACAATTCAACTATTATCGAGGTTCTCTAATTTTGGTATTAACGTATTGATCTACTTAATGTCAGCTACATTTAATTTTAATATTATTTTTTAACCAATAACATATCTCTCTTGATTTACACGGTGGTTTTGCGGAACCTAGCTAACGGATGGGTGTATTTGTATTATACATTTGAGTAGTATCGGCAAACGTTTAGTTAAGGTTACCCTTTTCGGTTAGGTATAATAGGATATATTAGCTTTCAAATTCGTATATTTTTTTTTTGATAAATACAATCTTATTATTATAGAAGATTTATTGCAATTAAAAAAATGTGAAAACCACCATTATAATTACCGTTCGATATTAACTCGCATCTAAAACGCGAAAGTGAGAAATCGCAGAACTTCCCATCATCGACGACCTTACACTTATCATCATCCGGCGAAAGGCAATTTGTTGACCGCAACACACATTTGCGTCGCGATAAATTAAAGATTTCATTTTCGACACGCATACATTATCAGGTTTTTAATTATTTCTCTGCGTTAATTAAATAAATTAAACACGAGTAGTTTACCGTTTGAATCGAACCGTTTCGATACCATTGTTTTCAAAAAAAATAATTAGCTATGCCATTCGTCAAACGCGCTCGTTACGCGTAGCATGTGCATTCATTAACCACTTTCTTTCCTGCGTCGAATACAAAACGCGCTTTGTCCGTGCATTGTTTGCTCTCATGCAAATTCGGACGTTGCACATACATATTTATCGCCATGGTTATTGTTTATTCTGATGCGCGCGCGACACAATCGTGTGCGTTTTCGCACATGGATGATCTTTTTATCGGGCGATCTCTGCAGAAATGTGCAATGGGAGAAGCGCCTCGGAAGCGATTATTCAATTATCGCTGGACCATTGTTCTCGTCGATTATCGCACGACTTGTTTTGTGCATAAATTCTGGACGTAACAGCGGGAGGCCGTGGGAAGATTTGACTTTCGGCCTCAGAAATTGCCATATCGAAACAGATATCACATCCGTATGTACGTTCCTATATTTATTTAATCTTTTCTAACCTTCTGTCATAATATTTTTGGGCTCTCTAGGAATATTCCAAAGACTTAAATAAAATTATAATCAATTTCTTTATTTTTTGATTGGGTTCATCAGTGAAAACGAATGGCCTTCTATTCATTTATTCATAATGAACATCACTTTTTCGTGCTTTTAATTCATGATACCATTTTGACTGTTCATTGGCGATTGGCGTTAAAACGCCACCTCAATCGAACCCTATCAGACACTAGTGTTGTCAATGGAGTAAAAATCACCAAATATTAGACTCGTATATTTACCTTCGAATATCAATTTCTACAACCAGGACAAATCAATGAGACCATTTTTTGAAAAAAAAAAACGTGTTGTGAAATGTACGCGCTGCATTAGATTTCAGCAAAATCACATTGGAATACATTTTCACCGGTAGATATATATTTTTACCAGTAAACATATAATTTATCTGACAGGTGCTAGTAAAATTATTAATATATACATTTACATACGTATCATAATTTATTTACAAGCGATGTATAAATGGTTGTATTTTACAGTGAAGTTATATTTTCACTAATGAATTCCAAATACATTTTCACCAGTAAATATATATTTCTACTAGCGAAAATATAATTTAACTGATAGGCGCTAGTGAAATTATATGCTGTTCTAAAATGTCTCCGAAACTCTATTTGACAGCTGCGAAATATAAATTTGCTGTTTAAACACAAACCTAACCTACATAAATTAACCAAATCCAACTTGATTTAATGAAAGTTCTAAAACCAATTACAATTTTAGAACTCTTAGAAACCAAGCCAACTCATCTTTTAGGGAAAAATATGCTGAAAGAGAAGTACAAATAGACTCACATCTCGCATATTGCTCCATAGTTTGTCTACACATGGATAATACACTATTTTAAACATATTACTATCTTTACCGATATTATTACGGACTTCTTATATAATAGTATTGGTCAAAGTATATTCAAACCAAATTTTGGTCAATAGGAAGGTGCAAAACAATTTTCACTTCTCAGAAGTAAAAATTCACGTCAAAAGCAATAAAATCGTGTACTATTTTATTGCTTTTGACGTGGATTTTTGACTTATAAGAAGGTATAATTGTTTTTTTCTCCTATTGGTCAAAATTCAGTTTAGATGTGCCTCATTCGGTTCTCACTTATTATAAATCGAAATATTAATATGAACGCTAGATAATAGAGCATTTCCACTGTGACAGTGACGGCGCGATTTTATTGCTTTTGACGTGGATTCTAAACAAGAACGCCCCTTCGAATTTGGCCAGGAAAATGCATGTCATTTAATGAAATGCTATGAATCTGAATGAAATGGAAATATTAAAGAAAAAACGACCAATGAATGGCCAACTTTTGCCCCCTCTTGAAAAAAGCTGAAATGATTTGTATGTATTGACGTGTGTTCCACCATTTTTAAAGCAAATATCGTTTTTTAATTGTATGACTAGCTATCTGGCCAATCATTTTGAGTTCGACCTTGTTCCTTAAGATCAGCTTGATATGACAGAATCATCAACATGCACCAATATTTCCATATTTTCAGTCGTCGTTACTGTTATTGTTTTGGATTTTTTAATGGGACTGGCGGTTGCGAAATTACTGGAATTTTCTTTCATTTTTAAACTTGGGGTTAAAATTTTACACTTAAAAATAAGGAAAATGAAAATAATGAAGTCATATTTACGTAAAAATAAAGAAATAAAATGTTCCGCAGATTGTCAATCGCTACGCACGTGTATTAAGTAACAATTGCGTTTGAGACTAAAAATACCGTAAAAAAGGTGGTGGAACGCCGTTCCACCACGTTACATAATAAAAGTCAATATCCTTAATTCAAATGCTTGTTCATTTCTTATTTAGTATTTGTATTCTCACAGTTTAGAATAGCTAGTAGACAGTGTTGATTATGTTATTTATTATAGAGGGATCTTGCGTTCGTTCCGTGTCAATTAAAGGGTTAAAATTTGTGTACAATTGTGTTTATCGCCGTCCGACTCGTTTTTTGTCGTTGTTGCTTAAGAGGCTGTGAGAAAGTACGCTTTGTATATCCACAATATGTGCACGTGGTTTTTGAACGGCTTTAATAGCCGTTAATGTTAATATCGACGCGTTTGTTCTTTTTGCCCGTACAAAAAAAAAGTAAACGCGAACTGGTGACCCACAATCTGGTCGTTAACGCTTGGTGTTCCTGTTTGTTGTGTCAGTTTATTGTGGAGTAAAAAATATATTATACGAGTCCGCTCTGTTGAGAGAAAACCAATTAATTGAACATCGAGATTTAATAATTAAAAATGATACACCAGAGATTAAACATGTAGTTGTTCAATTTTTAACCCTTGATATGGCGATTTTATGTTATCAAAAATATTCTTTGTTCATGATTGTAATTGAGAAGACTAAATGCTGAAAACACTTACTTAATGTATTAATTAAATAATAATGTAACTTAAAGAGCTCGAGAGACTTGACTATATGAAATAATTAAATTTAACATTAATGTATGATTAACCCTTTGCACTCCAAACGCTTAATCAAAAGTGTTTTTGCACGATTTTTTTTAAATTTATGAGGATTTGAATGAATCATGAATATTTTTTTTATATTTGTTTTGATTTTATACAAGTTTTTCGCGATGCTCTAAAACCGTAACACAGAGAATACAATGAGATAAAAGGTAGATAACTAAAAAATAAATATTTACATCTGTGATAAAAATAAACATTAATTTTTATACATTTAATAACGTATTCCTTAATATACATATGTGTATATTGATAATTTATAATCGGAATTTTGTGCGCAATTTTCGTTTGCGCAATAATCACCCAACTGAAATCTCTAATATATGGTGAGGTTAATGGTAAAGTAAAGTCAGTTCGATAAAGAACTAATTTATAATTATTTTAAAGCTTCGTTTAAAATATGTATATAATAGTCATCCCATACGGACCTTAGTGTTTTTAAATTTCTATCGTGTCTGGGAGATCCGAATTAGTGATTATTATATAATTATAATTCCGATCGATCATCACATATTAGGTTTACCTAGTTTTTCCTAATTTCACGGATGAATATCGTGAAGATTAATTAAAATCGAGCTAGGTCGTACATATCTGGTATTGAAAATTTTCTAATAATTAGCTAATACAGTTCATCGTGAATATCTTACATGTGTATAAATTTTGTTTTAAATATCACTATATTAAAATTCATTTTTGATAGTTTGAGACATTTTGCGGGACAATAAATGTAATAAATATCACTGTAATTACGGTAAAAATATACAAAATATTCACGTCTGTATACATCGCGATACAGACTATTGTATAAACACCAGCAATTCTTGCAAGACCATATTTTTAAAACCCAGATAGTGAATGAATGGATTTTAGGTCGTATAGTGAAAAATGTTTCAAATAAAAATATATCAAAACAGCTTGAAATCTAACTCGATATATGAGTTCAAAGTGCCTCGATCGTGTCCACTGTTTACTTCAATATTCATTATATAGGAATAAATATGATCAGAAATTTATATTGTTATATTTATTAGAGTATTGAAATAATAGCATAACCATAATGTTACTGTTGAAAACATGAGATAAATAACCAACATTTAAAACCATTTAGACGTTTAATAACGTTACTTTGACATTTAATTTAATTTTGTACCGAAAATGTTACACATCTGAACCGTAATTGGGTCGACGGAATTACATAGCATTAAATAAGAGCTTACGCATTTTCACGCTCGCGATCAAAAGCTCCTTATCGCTTATTATACAAATTTTCAACTGCCATTCACGTGGCCATACAACCGAACGAAACGTTCGATTACCCTCGTTATTACGCACGATGACGTATGTTAAATTTTCATTCATAACGGTTCCTCTCAAAATAGATACATAATCGCGCCGCTTTATTTTAAATAATCGATCCAAAAATGGCCACCGTGGGCGGACACCTCTTCTTCACCATTGTGTCGACGCAAATTACACTCGAATGTGTGCCATCGGCCGTGGATAATCGAAAAAAGGACTTCGGCAAGACTGGAATTGTCAGTCGGGTGTCTTAAATGGACATGTGCGTATGTACATATGTTTGTACACGAAATGCATGATGGAACAGACACGAAAAGCGCGAGTACAGTTAAGTGGGCCACATTGCGTTCGCGTTCTACTCTTATGCGCTTTTTACGAAATGTTTTGGACGAGTTTTTTGCGTTCAACGATTTATATCTTGTAGCGAGTTATATAAGATGATGTACGCGCGTGCAAGCGATTCTGTAACGTAGGGATTGAAGGTATAAAGAACGATCGTAGATTGTGAGTTCTTTATTGTATAGTAAAATTTATTTAAATATTGTGCTTAAAACGCAAAAGGAAAATCGCAAGCATACATAAGAAATTTTGCCAGTAATGGAATGTACATTTTTATGTATGATATAATTTAAAATAAAGAAGCAGTGCTTGACCCAATAACAACCTATTTTTGTACGACTAAATATCATATATCAAATCTTGGAGATTCGGTTTAAGTTGGACCGGATTGGACAGTTTTTTCTCAGGCTTCTAATGCTTGCTTCTCTCTAGAAGTTGTCCGAACCGAAGTTCAACTGAAGTCGGCCGAGGTCGCCGACTTCAGTTGAACCACACTGCCACAAATTTCATATGCCGTCCGGACGGTGGGCGTGAATGACGTCCGCACGGCGGCTGCTGTCACGTACTGCTGGCATATTTGCGCGCGATCGAAAAATGTGCAAAATAATCGCAATTTTTAAATTGTCATTTTATTAAAATTACGCTACTGATAATTATAGAAGTTTGTGTGGGCACTCACCAATACAGCATCAGTGAAAACTTTTCGGTCGTAAATATTCATTTTACGCAAAATCTTTGTCGGCTTTTGCAAAATGCCATAAGGCATAAAAATGATACTTCAGAATACGAACACCACATCTGTGACTATCCTAGAATTTGTCGCCATCGATTCTAAATAAGAATTTGTTATGGTATGACATTTATATAAACCGATCTAAGAAAATACATAAGAATATTGGAAAAGATTTTTTTTGACAAAACCAAGTATCACTGATTATTTTTTAATTATTTAATTTTATATGAAAAAAATATAATAACGATATCTGTTAGAAGAATATACTATCAAAAATATAATTAATCCCTTTTGGAGCCCTAAAATATTCAAAGATGTCAGTAAGAGTCTGTTGAAGTCCCCGATAAGCATGTGGTATTATAACTTGACCACGTGACCAAGATGCGTGTTGACCATATGACGCCTACGCGCATACTGAAATTGAACCGAGTTACTCGTTCTATCTCGTTTTGCGAAAAACCATAACTTCCGAGAGATTTTAGAGCGGGCAGAACCGAACTCGACCGAAGTAACCCACTATATTCTCCGTCCTTGGCCAACCTTGGCCAGTTTCCAGAGAGTGTAGTGCAGGCATAAGGGTCGTCTCAGTTGATTCAGCTTAGCTCAGCTTGGTGCGAGTTTGATTGAACTCTCTTTATTCCAAGTTAAAAAAGTAGCAGTCTTATGGCCAAGTTCCAGGTGGGAATTCTCAACCGAAGTCCTGATGGAAGTACAGTAGGGTTCTGTTTTATATACGCTTCAGGAGTGGATGGAAGTCTAACGCCCCTTCCATTTTTCGATCCAGTACTGGTGATTCGGGGCAGAGACAGACTCTTTGTTTTTGCCTAATACATATAATATTAGTAACAATAAATTTTAAATATGCCAATTTGGCAACGAAGCGCCGAACGCTCGTTACCGAGCGTTCCTACTGCAACGGCGCCGACACGATTTTATTGCCTAAGAGAATATAGATTGACCAATACTCTCATATCAAAAGTCGTATTAATATCGGTAAGGATAGCCATCATAATTTTAAAACATCTTGTAAGCTCGTAAACCAAGATCTTTTTGCAAAATCTTCCATGAAGTGGATGAACACAGCTCCAGTTACTGTGCATAATGGTGAATCGACTCATTCGGGTCCTCCTCAATACTACGCTCCACAGGAGAAACAACTTTTTCGGTGCGCACTGTACGACCTCTCTGCGGATGCGTATTATCAATTAGAATATGCGTAGTGCGAAAACGATCCATGGTTATTCGAATTACTTGCTCGGATGGACGTAAAATGGACGTAGTGCACGGTAAATTTCACGAACTGAATCACGATTTTCGAAATAAATTTTTGTTGTTCTGGCTTAAGCCTATTCATGGTAGAATGGCAAACCAAACTGAGCACAAATCAGCTGTCAGCTGTCAAATTGGCTGTCGCTGAAAAAAGTGTTGCTAATTCGAAAAATACATTTAGTTACTAGTACCATTTATTTATATGAAGTTAAATCTAATCATATAATAAGTTTTCCTGTTTTTGTACAACACGCTATCATCTTATAATTTCGCTATTAGTTACATCGCATTATAGACGCAAGGTTAGTGTCGCCTGTTATCACCCTTCAATTTTAAAATACAGGGTAGTTAATAACCATCCCTATCGTGTCAATTATTGGCACGTCAATTGTCGTGTCGAGTCCGAGTTGACATTGAGGTTTTATATTTTTTTTGCTCAACGTTTATTCGACGCCGTTTCGAGTGTTTGACTTCGAGTCGGGGCCCCAAGGGTTGTTTTTCTTTGTTCAATAACGAACACAAGAGACGAGCTAATGGGCGGATGGCGTGACTTTTGAGCCCCGAAGACCCGCGAAGGTTCGATTTTCGATTTGCGTCACACCGCTGTACTAATTTTACGAGTCATGACGCCCGAGCGTGTTGCCCGAGTTGATCCTCTTTCGACACGATCGGATTGTAAAAGGATTTGATGTTTGCTACGACGACGACGGTCGTGATACTCGTGACACGGTGAAGAGGCGAAAATGTATATTTGCACACAGATGGAATTACCGATGTAATGAGCTTTTCATAGTGTGACATCTAACCTTTTATTAATGCTGTGTTGCTCATTCCGTCATATCAATTGTCGTTTCTAAACTTAATATTTGTGTTTCATTAAATTGCCAAAATAATCGAATTGATTCCAGATAATTTATAAATATCTCAGATGAGTTTTTTTTGTACCACTTTTATATACAGAAATCTACATAATTCCTGCGGTCTTTTCTCTGTCGGATTTTTTTGCAATTGCTACAACATTTATTTCTGAATTTTTATTTATTAAAATAGTTAATTCATAATTGTCTTGAATTCTAAATGAAATTATATTCACTTTTTTATCGTGTTTCACGTCACGACCTTCCCATACATACATGGCGAAAATTTTATTTCAAATTACAGTATGGACCCACCATTTATTGTAAATACACCGAATCTCACCTAGAACAATGACAGACATAAAAACAAGTAACGTCAAAATTAAAGCAAGAAATCCAAGCTTAATCACACGTCTCATTTTTCCCACGGAGGGCAAGAGACACGCGCTTTGCATTGTTTGCAAATTATACTGCGACAAATATGCACGTACGACAATCGACGTCGGTCATTACTTTTGACACGATAGCTATCTCTCGCTATTGAATTTCGCAAACGTCTCGATTGTCCGCTAGAGAACGTCATAATCATAAGATAGCACACACAAAATAACGTAGTAAGTAATAAAGAACAATATAATGTAACGTGAGCGACTTTCACTTTCGACCGTCCTATATATATAATAATAATAACGTTAAATAATTTCAGCAGATAATGACATTAATGACGTCTCGATTATACCGTTGTATGTTTTTATCGGTTCAACTCGACGAGAATTCTAAACCTGTCCAATAAAATTTTATAAAGGCGCCGTTACATTCGTCCGGGGAGGCTGATAAAAACGCCTCAACGAATAATGTTTAGTCTTTTAATTGTTGATGGTTTAATTTAATTTAAAACTTGAACCATCTTTTTAACTTGGGACTGATTACAACGGAGCATAACACATTGCTTTTATTGCTGTTAACACATTTTAGTAATCAAACCAATAAAATTAGCGTTTTATGGTCTGTGATGATAGTGTTACGTGGCGTGTTGTAATTAGTGATTATAATTTCCGGTTATTTTGCGATTCAATATGTATAAAATTACTACAACGCAAGTGTGTATTGTACATTAGAATGATTTGTGGTAGTGTTTTGGTGCTAATATTTAAAAAAATCTTGAGAAAATTAAATAATTTCTTGTACACTTGTGCCTATATAGTTATTTTGCTCTTATTTGCATATATTATTCGTATTCGTTGTAATTATTTTAAGGCCTGCTGTCGTAACACAGCCCCAGAGGATTTTGCGCTTTTTGCACGTTGATTTTTTTTCTTGCTACTGTTTTTGAGTTAAGTAGTGCATGATGCGATTTCAGACAGACGAGGATAACGGCCCGAGAGCATCCGTCAAATCTCGCATTATATGTAACCGGCATTTTGCACATTTAGTATGCTAATTCTTATTAAAGTTAGACATAGTTTTTTACTCACGGTCGTTATGAAACGTTTTCACGTTGTTGAGCACAATCATTGCCCTAATGTGAAGATTATCTGTAGGCGTGTAATTTAAATATGGTGGAATATAACGGCCCTAGAATTGAACCTTGTAGAAATCCGGAATTAAGTTATTTTTATTTGAAATAATCTGTTAATTATACTTGTTTATTTTATAGATAAAAGTGTGCGAAACCTGGCGTTGCACGCGTCAATTTTTGTAATTATTTTTAAAACAAATCTTTCAAGGGCCGTTTTGGTCGATTATGCGTAGCTCCGTTCGGTACGAGTCATGCTGAATTATTCCAAGTCGGGAGCGACAAGGTTATTCTAAATAAATCACAATGCCGAAGTGATTGGGAAGATGTTGAAAGTCCAAAGTTCTTTCCAGTTTTTGGGGAGGAACCAAACTCTATGTTTTTGTGTAATACTCGGCATATCAAACTCTTTGGCGTGTGTATCATTTGATCTTATGTAATGTTCTATTTACTACCCTTTCGTCAGAGAAATCTGGCATCGACCCTTGTTTTTGTTAAAGTAATGTCCACGTCTTTTAAGTGCAATTTATCAAAAATATTAATAGACGTCTTGAGAATTACTGTAATAATAATTTATAATCAGTAAGATGTCCCTGATTTACAAATTTTGATATCTGTCTAATGTATCACTACTTACTTATTAGTTGTTGATTGTGTTATTTAGCTAATATAGCTAATTGTTTATACACTAAACAAATTTAAACAAAAGATAATATAAAAAAATACTTATATATTATAATTTATTTCTTAATGCACGAACGTGTTTATTTATTCCATTGAAGAAACCCGCTTCATTTTTATTTTTGCGGATTGTCCTAGGAATATTATTATATAAATTCACATCTTCGTACTAATTCCCCTAGCCGTACTCGTTTTCTTCTAATATTATATTCGTTTTCGTACTCGTTAATGACGGAATAGTGTAGTCCGTAACGTCTCAGACTAGTAACTCTGAGGTTGCGGGTTCGAGCCCCGGCAGCGGCACTCGAATTTTTATTTATAAAAATGCTCTATTATAAAAAAAACCGGCCCCAGCTGCAGTGACATCTAATGGCTATAAATTATATTATACACAATAATTTATAATTATTAATATAGATGTCACCGATTCCCAGATTTTCAGTCTGGTGGTTAATACTTATTTGTAGGTAGGTATTCATTATAACTGATTGATTGACTCAGTTGGTACAGATTTATCCCGTTGTAACGCATTGGGCATACGCCTGTCAGGTTACAACAGATGATTTAATAAAAAATAAAATAAAATAACGCATTGGGCTAATACATATGTTGCAACGGTAAAAATACAAAAAAATATAATATCTTAATAATAATTTACGTATCTGTGGACTATAATGGAAAAACAGATAATAATATTTTATTTTTAAGTAATGATTTTAAAAAGTCTTTATACATTTAAAAATATTAGGGGGTATCTAAAAAAAAGGATGTTCTTATACTTTGACTGTCAGTTGCGACTTATTTGTAGTTCGAGTCGCATGTTTTTTTTTATAGTGCTTGGATTAACATCTGGAGAGTACGTTACGAACATAACAACATCAAAATTTTTAATGGAAGATTTCGTTCCGAGTAAGGTGTTTTTGCGCACTTGTATGCTGTATGAATTTCACAAAAAAAATTCGACAACAACAGTAACCAAAAACAATTTGTACAATAGCCAATACAGAGATGTCGATTCAGGAGTTAACAGATAAGACATGATATTTATGGTCTAGCTGCTAGACTCTAGCATTCAATGAAGTTTAAAAAATAGTGGGAAGGCGTGTGGGCTCCACGTGCACTAAGCGACGAGAACAAGGCGACGCGCCTGCCTCATACTGCGAGAAAAAATTAATGCTCTCGGATGGAAAACTGTTACTCATAGTCCATATTCTCCCGATGTAGCACGATCAGATTACTATTTATTTAGGTCTTTACAAAATAATTAAGATGGTAAAAAAATAATAGTGTTTCTGAATATTTTGACTTACAGCTAAGTCAGTTTTTACAAATGTGGGTTTAAAAACTAGTTGAATCGATGGAAGATGGTTGTATCTGTCGATGGCGATTATTTTGTAAAGTAAATTTGTTATTGGAAAAATACTTTTCATTTAAATAAACGTACGTTTTCTTGGGTACCCCTAATACTATGCTTAATCTTAATAAAAATTACATGAATAAGCTTCGCATTTATAAGAGGAAAGATTTATGTAGTAATCCATATTATCAATGTATGATTTTTTATGTTGTGATTATCAATGTTTATGTTATTTATAATATGCGATAATGATACACGCTATGCGTGTCACATACTGAGTTTTTTTTGCATCCATCTCAGAAGCGTACGCTCTGAATTCGTATTCACGGCCTAGGGTCAGTCATTAGCATAATAACCGCAAGACACATTCGAAACGCCCTGTGTTTTCGCACACACGAGCGACAATTTTCACGGTAATAATACCTCCGACGAGATGTTAATACTCGGATTGAATGACAGGTCTGCTATTCGCACTGAGACCGTTATACTGCAACGCACTTATCCCGGATCTGTTCTGTTACTCGCACACTTACGTCCTTTGTCTCGATTTTCATTCAAATTCATAAAGCACTGTGTGTATGATATGTAATTCGCATTGCGGAAGAAGATTCGCATCCCGAGGCCGTATCACTGTGTATCGGCTTACGCGTTATTCAAGAGGCGAAACTGCAACTCGATATCATATACAGAGTGTCAGTTTTTCTTCAATTTTCATTGGAGGATATCCTGGTATTC
The DNA here is from genome assembly GCF_051122295.1 of Plectrocnemia conspersa. Lineage (NCBI taxonomy): Eukaryota > Metazoa > Arthropoda > Insecta > Trichoptera > Polycentropodidae > Plectrocnemia > Plectrocnemia conspersa. Next base: position 12,752,901 of record NW_028277167.1, read on the forward strand.
GATTGATGTCGGTAATCCATCAAACAGTAAAAAAACAAACGAGTGACTCGCATAGAAAGACGTTACTTTAACGTTTTATAAATCGTATTTTATCATGCGAAATGATCGCGAGAGCTGTTAATGTGCCATTCGAACTGTAAAATGTTGCGATCGATAAAAGGTTAGGCGTTATTAACCTTTCGGAAGGTCGAGGTATCACGTAAGTGTGTTTTTGTGTGAATTTTCATTTTCACTTATGTGAAAATCTCGGGGAGCTCAAACGCTTCGAATTTTAAAAGTCTTCTTCTTGTTTTTCTAGCATTATAATCCTTTGTTACGACTTAAACAGTATTTATAAAATTCTAAATATTTAATAGAAAAGATGTGTTCAACTATTATGAAGTAAGTCGTGATTAAATATTTTATTAAATGTTTCGTCCTCGTCTCCCGTTTTTAACCGATATGCACCGCAAAACGAAAATTCTCTTCTTCCGTATAACGAGTGTTATTTTTTGTTTTAAATTTACATTACACAGTCTACAAAAAGGTTTCCACCATAAACCGATATTTATTTTTTATTTAATTTAATATATTATTTAGCTAATATAGCTAATTGTTTATACACTAAACAAAGTTAATCAAATCATACACCTAGAACATAATATATACATAAACATAATATAACAAATATTTTAATATTATAATTTATTTCTTAATGCATGAAGGTGTGTCCTTATTCCATTGAGGTACTAGGAATAATATTATAATAATTCATACCTCCGTACATTATTCCCTTGGCCGTACTCGTTTTATTATACCTAACTATCCTTAAATTGTCTATATCTCTAGTAATAAATCTATGTACATTTTTATTTTTTTGGTGACATATTATTTTTTAACTTTAACATTAATCTTCAATATTTATAGAACATCCAACCATTCCATCCAATATATCTTCATATTAAATAAATATACATTTGATTTATTTATATCATTTTTTAACCATATGTCTATTATATTAAATTCATTATTTAAATTATCAACAAATTCTTTAACATTATCACCTATGCATGTATTCCACATTTTTTGTATTATTAATTATATCATTTATATATATGATAAACAGCAATGGTCCTAAATTGGACCGTGACCGACACCGTGAGATATTATTTTCACTTTGAAATAAGCTTAATTTATTTTACATTTTTGCTTTATCTATTTTAAATAATTATTAAAGCATCTTAAAACCATTTAATTTATACATATTTCTAATTTTTTGTCTATCTCGAAATAAAAAAAATGCTCCAATGACCACCACCAATCATTTATAACTACTTGCAATGTAGTTTCAGTGGATATATTTATATCCTTTAATATTGACAATCAATGTAATACTCAAAATAGTAAGGCTAAATTATTTCTTTTGACTAGCGCAATTCTATTTCATCAAAACGATCAATCAAACGTCTAATCATTGATTTGATTGGAGAATATCTCACACCGTAATGGCGACGATATGTTCTAATATCAGTGTTGGCAGACACTACAATTAAAGACGAACGATTTATTCACGCTATACCTAGGTAATGTCCGTCATTATTGTATATTTAAAGTATACATAAAATAATATAAGCTTTAACTAAAACTGCTTGTTAATGTATACATTGACGCGTCAATGAATTACCTTTATTATTAAATCTATGCATAAATGATTTGCACCTAGGTATGTAAACTTGGAGGAAGGATTTAACTGTATGCTGATAATACAGTATTAAAGACATGCAAAGAAACATGGATGATAATTGAATTAAATTGAACAATCACTGTACATAATTCTCCAATTACAAAAAGTGATTAAATAAACAACTTATTAATTTTTGTAACCATATTGATTATGTAATACATTTTTTATCAATGTCAAATTTTTTATACACATTTCAGACTAGATTAAACATTTATTATGCACATATTCATAGTCAACTAACATAAATTTCTTGCGTTTGGGGATTTAAAAGAAAATTCAAATTAAAATCACTTCAGGTTATTCAAAATAGTGCTATAAAAAATTTGTTAAACTTACCTTTCGTTACTCCATTGATCGTGACGTCTGCATCTTCATGCAATTCTATGTAATACACATTTAATAGCATGTGTGTTTAGCATCAACTAAAATATATGAAATATATTTTCACTGATGAATATATATATTTCTACTAGTGAAAATATAATTTAACTGACAGATGTTAGTGACATTATATATTTTTATTTCAGTTAATTTATACTACTTGATTCGTGTACTCTCCATTAATTGTTCAGCTTATACGATAAATATCAATACTCAACAATGATTTTTGCTAATTGAAATGCTCACGGTGGGGGAAAAGCCTAATTGAAAACACACACATTAATCTTCCGAGAGCGCAATCACTAAACACACGTCTCGGTAACGAGCATCAGCCGCATCGCCAATAACATTTAGTGGCAAACACGTGTTGACCTGCCTAATCAATCATTCTTTCCGTGTGCCTATCAGCGGAATGACGTGACGTCAGATAATTGTTGACGATGAGCAACGGTCCACGGAATTGACCGCGGTCACCCGAGCCAGCCAGCGATCTTCCAAGAGTTAGCAAACGCCGGTTGGCCGTTCGTTCGTTTGTTGGTTGCATGTCAGTCAGGGTTAGGTAATAAGCCGTAATAATAATTCGGATCGACCGGTTGAGCCCGGCGGCGGTCACGCTCTGTTAAGTCTCATATTCCAAAACTCGACCAGAACATCGCAAAAAATAAAAGCAGCCAAAATCGACGGAAAGCACGAAAGTCTGGGGCGGGCAACGTTTCTGACTTGAACCTAGCTAAAGATCAGATAAACGTTAATCTTATTTCTCGATCTGAAATTTCAACTTCTCCTTGGAAACATACACAATATAAAAATGATAGTAAAAACGTATATTATTATTATTAAAAAGGATATAGAAATAATTATCAGGTAATGTAAATTTCAGTTTGAAATCACTCATTTAATATTTCATACTTTGCGGTCTTCGAGTTCCAACTAGAGTCTCCAATTACTCGAACCATCAACTACTTGAGTATCGAATATTAAAATTTTAAAATACTCGAGTACTCGAGTACTTTCGAGTATTTACCAAATGTACCAAAATATCTATTATTCAAATTCGTGCACATATAAATAAATAAATAAAATACTTAGTATGTTAATTTTTACAATTATTTAACTTCACGAACATACTTTTTAAAAACAATAATGCAAAAAGTGTCTCGAATTTAATATTACTGCTAACCTTTGGTTTTATTATTCCCGTTATGGAAAAACCCTTTCCGTTGCTGTTGATGTTGGTCTTATTGTCATTAACGCGTTAGATAAGGCTTCTAATTTATATCTGTTCGCTTTTTATAGATATAAATTTTTTTGAACTCTCTTTTTATATTCTCTTCTTTCATTCCCTTCTCTGCTTTTCTCTTATTTCCTTCGACTATTAACAAAATAGCATTTTGTAATTCTTCTTGAATAGATTTTTTTTCTTAACAATATACAATATTCTACTCCTTCTGATTAATGCGAAGAATTTAAATCTATATCCTTCGAAGATGTATTTGGGTGAATCCCTTTCACTCTAGAGCTAAACGGTTCGCAAAGAACTGACTTTACTTTAAATGTCTTTAAAACACACAATTGTTTTGATTTATATTTTAAGCTGAGGGATCAGTATAAACAATTTACAACACTTTACGCTACAACTGCATAGTCATAAAACCTAAAAATTTTTTTTGTTGATATTTCATATTGTTCATTGCCATAAATTAGATAAGTCGGGACTATCGAATAGAAAACACAAAAGAAATTTCTCCGTCGTACTCACTAACATAGCCGACGACCGGAACTATGCAACTATGGAACTATGAAAAAATTATACCTGATAGTAACCGCTCTAGCTCGGGATTTCGGGCATAAACGCCAAATAAAAGCAAGACGCTAACCTTTACCGGACCGAGTTAAAGTTATTATTGTTTCTGAGATATTTCAAAAAATTTTAATTTCGAGTATTAATCGAGTAATTTTCAAAATACTCGATTATCAAGTACTTGAAAAATAGACAAAAATACTCGAGTATCGAGTACTCGATTACTCGAATTGGAGACTCTAGTTCCAACCAATCAATACATAAACAAACATATTCTTAGTTACGTATTTAATAAAGGCGATCCTCAAAGAACTATTTATAAAAAAAAACAATCGAAAAAATCATATAAATATTTAAAAATATATTGTTTATGGTTATGCTCGCCTAATCGTAGATTATTTAAGAATGAATATTTATTAGGCCATTTAAAAAAAATATCGCTGTTACTAGAGGTTAAATCCCTAAATCGTTCATAAGCACGAAAGTCCGAGTCGGACAACCATTTTCTAGTTGGATACCGTCGTTAGTTTATTTTGAAACGTCTTGCCTTATGTCTGTCTGGGTTTATTTTCAGAGATCGTCCGAGTTTACCCGACAATAAAGCACTTACGGACAATGTGCGTGTTTGCTAGCTTTTATGGTGACTTACACGAAACGATGATTGATTGTATACGGGTCGTTTCTATATTTGAGACATTTTGTAACCGACCACATTACGATGATCATCGGCCGTGTCCGATTGATTTTCGTGAGTTTGTTTGTCGAGAAAGAGAGAGAAAAAAACGACTGAAGGTTCACGTTTTCAATTTGAGCGAAATAGAAAGTGTTCGATAAGAAACTGTCGCCAGAGAAAAAAAACTGATTGCGGTTTTCGAGTACGCGGGTTTTTGCGCGAGCTTTTGTCTGCGGTTCAGATTTCCCTCGACGAAAGTTTATAGTGATGGATCTGCGTTCTGTCAATGCTTTGGTCGACTCCATTGTTGGCTCAAAAGCGTTATGGTCGAAAGAACTTCGAGATTTGACGTCGCTGTCAATTCGATACGATGGATATCCATTACATTGTCAATAAAAAAAATTGATTCCATATACAACATACATAATACAAAACCGTTGTATTTTATTGTATTATCCATACGATCTGCAGTACTAATGTAATATTGCCTTTAGGTTATATTATAGTCTAGTTTTTTATATATTGAGAACATGATATCGAATCAAATTCGTGATTGGGCTACTTTTAACTGCGCCATTGCGCAAACATTGTGCATGCGCTTGAATATTCACATGGAGAACCTTTATATATGTAATATAGATTTAGGTCAGATTATTTTTTTAAATATATGAAACACACATATGCTTCGACTATTTAAAATATTATATATCCATTAGCTCTCATAGAGATGCATATCAATCGATATGTTAAATAATAAAAAAAGTTTTATTGACGATAATTTCTTTGATGTTTCCTATTTATGCTCACGTACGTTTTATAGCGTCAATAAAATTCGTAGATTTGATCTATGCCACCTGCGTTTCATCTGTGCTTTCGATTATTGATTGAATTGGTTTTCTAGATCCAATATCCGCTGACATTAGACTGCTCTATTAACTGTGATATTATTATTATTTAAAATATAATAAACATTGCTTGAGTCGCCTTGAATTTAAAACCTGCTTTAAAGCTCATATTAGATGCATACAATCTTGATATTTGGGCTTTTAGAGAACAATATAGTCATATTTTCCTATTTTCTTCACTTCTTTATATCATAAATAATTAATCTTAGTAATCCTAGGCTTAATTTCTTAGAACTATGTTGTCTATGTTGTTTTCTAATCGTCAGCTTTCGTTGAATTAAAATGCCAAATTTAGTTTCAATAAAAATTTCGATATTATTGTGTTTTCATAAATTAGGATATCCTTAAAAAAACAGTATGTAAGTTTAATGCTTGCACTACACTCTCTGGAAGTTGGCCAAGGTTGGCGAAGGAAGGAAAATATAGTGGGTTACTTCGGTCGAGTTCGGTTCTGCCCGCTCTAAAATCTCTCGGAAGTTGTCCGAGGTTACCGAGGGAGGTAAAGTGGGGGTAATTCAGTCGACTTGGCCAGCTTCGAGCGCTTCCGAACATTGTCGGCAAACGGACCGGAGTCAAAGGGACCGAAGTCGGAGCTGCTCTTTCGAGCGAGAGCGGTGAGATACTTCCCCTTTCGCTTTCTTGAGAGTTAAGTGATGAGAGTGAGAGAGATAATGATATGGTGTTTTGCAAACTGAGTAACTCGGTTCAATTTCAGTATGCGCGTAGGCGTCCTATGGTTAACATGCATGTCGTGCATTGCATTTTAGTCACGTTGTCAAGTTATAATACCACATGCTTATCGGGGACTTCAACAGACTCTTACTGACATCTTTGAATATTTTAGGGGACCAAAAGGGATTAATTATATTTTTGATAGTATATTCTTCTAGCAGATATCGTTATTATATTATTTTTCATATAAAATTAAATAATTAAAAAATAATTAGTGGTACTTGATTTTGTTAAAAAAAATCGTTTCGAATATCCTTATGTATTTTCCTAGATCGGTTTATATAAATGTCACACCATAAGGAATTCTTATTTAGAATCGATGGCGACAAATTCTAGGATAGTCACAGATGTGGTGTTCGTATTCTGAAGTATAATTTTTATACCTTATGGCATTTTGCGAAAGCCGACAAAGATTTTGCTTAAATTGAATATTTACGACCGAAAAGTTTTCACTGATAATGTATTGGTGAGTGCCCACACAAAATTTTATAATTATCAGTAGCGTAATTTTAATAATATGACAATTTAAAAATTGCGATTATTTTGCACATTTTTCGGCTGTACGTCACAGAAGCCGCCGTCTGGACGGCATATGAAATTTGCGACAGTGTGGTCGAAGGTCTCGGCCGACTTCAGTTGTAACTTCGGTTCGGACAACTTCCAGAGAGTGTAGTGCAGGCATTACGGACTATGTTATTTCGACCTTATTGTATAATATTGACTACTTTGTCATGGCGAAGGCAAAGCGTAAAGGAAATATGGAAAATCTTAGTCAGTTAATCTTAATCGCATGTGTGTTCAATGCCTTCATAACCAATCGGGTTGTATCGCATAGTTTTGACAAATCTGAATTAAAGGTTAAGTTCGCTATGAATTAGTTTGGATTAAAGGAATTGTAGCACTGAACTGGTTAAATAGTAGCTTATTTTTACCTATTACTCTGATAAATGAATAGAATGCTGCAACTGGCATCGGTTTTTAAATCGAGAAATAGATTTCATCGATCTTATTTTTTTTTTCGTTTTATTGATATAAAAAGATTGAATTTTAATTAATATTTGTTACCGCATAAGTTTCAAATGAACTATTGCGATGACTTCGTTCAGATGAACGTAACGCTGCGGTTAAATATAATACAAAGGGTCGTAGAATACTATTTTCTCTTCGACTGACCAAATTGTACATCTTAAAATAAGTCCAGATTAAAAAAATATCTAGCTTGCGATTCGGAAATTTAAGAAGTAAGTTCATGACTGAGCCATGGATTGTGTAATTTTACACGAAAAATCTTTACTCCAGCGGAAAATAAGCGGAAGAATAAGTACAGACAGACATCGCATCTCAAATATTGCTTCATTTCGATATTACACTACGTTTTAAAAATATGATGGCTATCCTTACCGATATTACTATGGACTTTTAATATAAGAGGGCTTATCAAAGTACATTCAATCAGAATTTTGGTCAATACGATAGCGCAAAAACAATTATCACTTCTCAGAAGGCAAAAATTCACGTCAATAGCAATAAAATCGTGTCGGCGCCGTCGCAGTGGGAACGCACGGTAACGAGCGTTCCCACTGCGACGGCGACGGAACGATTTTATTGCTTTTGACGTGAATTTTTGACTTTTGAGAAGGGATAATTATTTTTTGCGGTCTCCTATTGGGCAAAATTCTGTTTAGATGTAATTTATTCAATTCTCACTCATGCTATAAAGTCCTAATATAAACGCTTGTTAATCGAGCGTTTTCACCGCGATGGCACGATTTTATTGCTTTTGACTTGGACTGAAAATTCACTGTATGGCAACACTGAGCAGCAAAGAAAACCCGACTAATTATCAGTTAAATATTCTGAGTAGATATTTTTGATGACTAATTAAATTATTTCGCATAAAATCGTCGCAACGGTGGCTAATTTTTATATTTATTTGTAGGGTTAACTCGTACCTATTATCATTTATTGGAGAAATTATATTACGATGTTTAAAAATATATACAATGCCATTCTTGTCATGAGGTCCGGAATCATTGTTTTCCTAGGGCCCTGGTTCGCTTTCGGAGGCCCTGGGTATTTCAGAGGTGAATTATGAGTCGTAAAAAGAGTGAACATATACGTGTGTATATTGATATTATTAATTAAAGTTAGTTGGTGTGTATTTTTATCACAAAACTGTCATTTCGCAACTTCCATTAGGATAATTCGATTATTGCGTGTTGGTAGCCACTATTTTGAAATTCTCCCACATTAAGTAAATTTTAAGTTTTTTTTTCTCATGTCGTTCTGGTACGCAGTTTTTAACCTTCGCGCGTTAACAAACGAGAAATTAAACTCGCGCCAATAACTCGTTTTAATTTAAGTCCGTCGTTTAATTATTTATTTACATTTACTTTTTTACAATCGAGAATCGTTCGTTTCGAGTTGCGTATGGTACGTAACAACCGGTTTTAGATTTACGGCAAAATCGCGGTCATACTGACGCAATTGTGTGTATATGCACGTGCATATACAATATAACACAACCGTATATATTATTAATCGATTTTATGAAATTCGCGTTTTAATTGTATAAATTAACTTTTGGCACGATTTTTTTAAGTATTATTAGAATTAAATGAAAATGTGCTCAATGGTTTGAGAAGCCCATTAAGGGACCGCAAGAAATTTTGTTACGTAAAATTAGTCGCAAAGAACTGGTTTTTCATTATGTCCTATATGACTCTGGAGACTCTTAATGATCTCAATGACTTTTTTCGATTCGAGTATGTGCGTGGGCATGTCGATTTACACACGTCGGCTCGGCAGACTGCTTGGCGTTCTGGTTGAACCGAACCGATCGTCTTTGTGTGTGCCAGTTAAAGCGAAAGAGAGGCAGACATAAGAGAATGAGAGACTGTGTCGTTGAGCTTTGGATTACGTAACGTGACGCAGAATCAATTTGTTGTTGATTGGTGCGACATTGAATCCGTGTCGCTCGATGCACTACAAGACCTAGTTAATAACCGGACACTTGTGTGTGTGTGAGATTTATGGTTGGGTGGACTACTACTATAGATCATAAGGGGAAATCTTAAGTATTTTCCATTCTCACGGACAGTGCATACTGCATATCCTATTAATTTCAAGCATTGACAACTAAAAAACCTACTACACCTAATCATTTCACAAATCTTATTATATCGAGGCTTGAACTCAACTACGACTGTTTAATCTAGCAGATATCTTCACTGTTATCCAAGGGAGTTTAGTTTGAATTGATTCACACTAATGACCTCATGCATTGGAATATGTTCTTCTTATTTAACATTTTTTAGCTCAATATAAATTAGTATCTTACAAGTTTAAAGCACGCACACTTATAATAATATTATAAAATCATGCTGGTAGTTTTAGTATTGTACGCTATTAATCAAGATACTCATTTTAAAGTGGAGCCATAAAACTGACGTTTCACGAGTTAAGAGACTGGTCCATTTACATTATGTCATTAAATCGTGAGATATACTCTTAGTTTTTTCTTTCATTGTCATTAAACGGCAGTGAAATTAAAATATATACCACAATTATATTATGTTTAATGTTAAAGATATTTGATTATGCGTGGAGCATATAATATAATTTGTTGGATCAACTTCATTATTATATCTCGAATTTAAACCAGAGAGGAATAACCGAGTTCGCGTTGTTGTACTTCAACTTTTCTACGGTCGTTTATATTTAAATTTCTTGATTAATAGCCGGCGTCATCAGCACTTCATCTCTGGCAGATGTAATCTTCTCACTCTTCTAGTCAGACGGGTTTGCGAAAAGTTTCACAAAGAGCGTGCAAAAACCATTCTGGCGAAAATGCGCCTTTTTCTCGGCGATGACATCACTCCTTGTGCCGTTTGTCTGTCTTGGCGGAAGCGTAAAATTTGACAGGTGATTCAGTGCACACAAACACACTCAATCGTTTGGCGAAATACTTTTGAATGTCAAACCGTTGACCGAAAACTCATTTAGGCATGTGGGTCAAAGATTCGTCGTTGGCAGTTTGCTAATTGATTCGAGAGCCCATTGTGCGAGATGGCTGTGTTGCTGTCGTGCAAAGATACTAGGTATATGAGAGGTTGACTTATCAAGATACAAGTGTGTTTGACCATGGTATAATAGTGTCACTTGTGCACAAGAATGACCTATTTTATTAAATGGAAATTGCTCGTACACCCGTTCAATAATTTTAATTTAGTTTTTAAACGAAGCGATACCAGTCGCATTTTACATCGCTACATGACTCAAATAATTTGTGTATTGTGCTCTGGAGTATCCATTATTTAATAAAATCAAAACGCACGCTTTAAGTCATTTTTCTGTAGCTTATAATATATAATGGAATAAGGAGGAGATCAACGATTTAGAACGGTACGTAAATATGTATGATAATCTAACTGTTTTCGTGGTGTATTTGTATGTGCTAGAATATTTAATTCTAGCTTTGCCAAGGATAATTTCAAACTCATTCTTTTTCTTTATAATTAATTTTATTCATTGTTATTATAAATGTATTTCAATACTTGTGTATATACAATATTTTTAGTCTTTTGTCTTCGCGTATTTCAGTAGCATGTCATCGGTCGTCAGCATGTCGCTGTTCAGCTCAACTTTCATGAAAAAAACTTCCAAGAAAGTTGAAAATAGCACAATTGAGATGGAAATGACTGCCGGAATGACATGTGAAAATGTCACGTCGCTACTGTCCGTTTGGGAGGAGTTATTGTAAAAGACAGACAAATGTATTTTTTGATTTATTGTGGAGATACGGGATTCAGTCGTAATGTTGTACAAAATATTACCGTATTGTTTATTAAATTTGATCGGAAAACGCATAATCTTACATATAAATCAAGAGATTCAACAGTTTTCCCCAATGCATCATGTTGGTCTTCATACAAAATCGTTATTCAACATTTTATTATACATACACAAATACACATACATATTTCTATCTTTACAGATGAGGTTTTCTTACATTTTCTTAACCTCACGGGTAAATAACTAATATCTAGTTTATAATTAATACAATAGTAGAAGATTTACAGACTGATTTCAGTCTGGTGTCTCACTACTTATTTTTATTCGCTGATTGCATTTATATTGTCGTAACGCATTAAGCTAATGCCTGTCATGTTACAGCTGAATATTTACAATAAATAATTAAATATACTATATATCTTAACTCGTATAAATACGTATACAAACATTAAAAAAGCTTATTTTTAAATGTACACGAAATGTCATACAAAATTGTTTCAGCTATTCACAAATATCCTTATGAGAAACCCGTATAAGGCAGCAATCTCGAGCGCTGACTACTTGGCTGTGACGGTTAAGAATATGGACGCGATCGTGACTAGTGTACTATACAGCCCACAGCTTTAAATCGCTAAACCGTTATTCAGCAAGTACAAAAAGTGCTTATATATGCTACATCGATAATGCATTGAATTGTATTTCAAAGCTCCAAAGAGGCAAAGAAGCAGTAGGATACAAATCGGATACCTTCCCTTTTAAAATATCAGAGATTTATTTATGAATCTTCTAACATCAAATAGTACTTTGATTCCAAAATATGGACCCATTCGAGAACGCTAATATTATCTTTGTGGCAAAAATGGTTTGTTGCGGTTTTTGAAGTATTTAAGTTTTTCACCTATTCTCTTCATTCATTTAACACCAATTGGCATATTTCATAGAGGCGTTAGAAAAGAAACACCCCAATGTGCACCCAACTTCTTATACTTTGTATACCGCATCGAAACTCGGAAGTGTCGGTATATAAATGTACTCACGTACAGACACCGCAAACGTTTGATATTACTTCTTTTACACTGATAAAGCATCTCCGAGCGAAGAACATTAGCAGGTTTTTTCTCTTCGTCTGCTTTAATGTGCACAAATTGCTGCCCGACCGTTTGCGGCTCTTCAATGCCATTATAATTTTCGATTAAAGCTAATTGAATTATACGCGTGTCACGTGTGCATAACAATCTGCATTCTGCGAGGTGATGGACGGTAGCCCTTGAAGGACGATAGCTCCGAGCCGAGATCACGTCTCAGCCCCAATTATCCATAATGGCATCTTTGCCCTTAGCGCTGATCTGCGCCTAGGGCAAACGCGTCGTTTACCGCTCGTCAAAGGGAGCGTTGGATTTCGCTAGCTGCGGTTAAGATAATTTAAGAGGCAGTTTTAGACAGTTTTATTGTTACCTGCATGATTCGATTGCAGTTAAAATGATATTAAAACGAAACACTAAAAAGGTATCAGTCGTAAAACTGAAACGTAGGAGAAACTGCATTTTTTGTATATCGCAAAATATATGGATTTGTTTTATAATATGGTTTCCAATTCGAGAAAGGTTTTGTTCGGCTTTGGTTCTCGGGAAAGTGCGAGCTTTATGTACTTTGCTTTATGGAGCTGTCTTCCGGTGTGTTGCGAATTTTATTTACGATGTTAAATATCCAACTTATGTTTAACGATATTTGTTTATTGACGTCATAATTAAATTTATTAACATCGCCTTATATGAAATGAGAGAGACAAAAAACATTTATATATGTTTAGGAATATTGTTATCGTGCTATTTTGAGTAATGAACAATTCAATGGCTTAAATATTTTGATAAAAAAATGCACGTAAAAGTAAAATTTGTATTAAATTTATAATGTCATTTTGATACACATGCTATGAAAATATTACATTTTTAAAATAACGAGAAAATTAATCAAAACATTAAAGCTTTTCATAGTAATAGCCTTCATATCATATATGTAATTAATTTAATCACCTCGATATTCATCCATGATATTAGGAAAAGCTAGGAAATCTGAATAAATCGATCAAAATTTGAATTTTAAAAGTTCAATGTAAGATTCGAATATTTATTCGGTATTTAATATTTGAATAGCTAAAAAATAACGAATATTTGGAATCCCTACATGTCACACTGCAAATAGAATGTTGCTAAATCTAATATTTTTTATTGAACATAGATATATTTATTTAATGCTCATTTTTTATTATTGTAATGCACAAAAAAATCGTTTTATGAAACAAAAGTATTAATTTAAATGCTCATATATTCTAAAATTATTCCCTGTTAAATCCAACCTCAAACAAAATAATGGAAAAAGAAAACACTTTGCAATTGCTGAAATTCCATAAATTACTCATATTTCCGAGTTAATGTGCAGGTCAATATCAATATCAATAATGTTTGATTTTAGGTATCTTTAAAGTAATTTATTATAGTGATATTTTGTGAGTATACTGAATTTTATTTTTTTAACTCTAACTGGCATATTAACTTGTCCGCCATTTTTATACTTTTAAACTGCACTTATCCCTTGTTTGTGTTGAATATTACTATTTTGAATAAATTACTTTCATGAAAATCTTAGATCTTGATTAAAATATAATGGTGGTTCTTCGAGACAAGTGAAGTGTATTGAGTGTATTGTAAACAATTTTTCTTTCGGCACAAAATGAGCCTAAGCTGCACTTATTGCATGGATCCGGTTGGGGATCGCCTGCGCACGAATTAAGGCCTCGTTCTTACGTAACAAACACTGGCACGATGCAATTGGACTAATGAGACGTTTTAAAGGTACAAACATACCCGTCGCCGCAGTTGTTGTCAATTAAACCGCCTCTCTCTCTCTCTCTCTCTATCTCTCTTTCAACCGGTTGTGAGTCATCATCGTCATGTCGGCCGACAGAACTTCTTTGTTCAGAAGGCAAACAAAGCGGTGCGGTGACCGACGGGGAAAATCGACGTTTTCTTGTGGAAAACCTTTTCCCGCCCTGCCGACAAAGAGACCCTACAAAGCACACAAAGGACATTCCATCGACCTTTAGTTGCGGTGTTCCAGGATTCGTTTTGTCGAAGCAGCAATCTAATTACACACGAAAAGGACGCTCGGTCGCACCGCGTCCAAACATCAAACGTTTAAATATATAACGCGCTGTGTAAATACAAGTCAAAGTAGTAAATCTAATTAAATGAAATTGACATTAAACCTATCTCAAAAGTTGACCTTATAAAAATCTCGGCTAAGTTCATTAGCCAATCTAAACCATTACTCGTACTAAACAAATTCATATTGACGTTCAAAAAATTAATATTTATTTACATATTGAAGTATATCTGATTCTTGCGGTCAATTCCGAGAGTTGTGCGTCAATATGTATGTATGTAAAATATATTTATTTATTAAAACATTGACTCTTGTTGCATTTGCTGGCGAATGAATCCCTTTTAATGCAGTCATCGATCATAGAATGTCAAACAAAGTCAAAACCAAATGTTTGCAAAACGTAATTCCTAGAGTCGGTCATAAAACTTATATTGAGTGTTAATCAGAAATCCTTGTTCTTTTTCTTACTACCTGCTATGAATTTAACGGAATAAAACCATACGCGTTTTATAAATAGCGACAGTTGTAAACAAAAACAAAAGTTTTTGATATGACTTGTCAATACCGCATATAATTAATATTTATATTTCACAAATACTATGAAAGTATTTTAATTTTAATATATGTATTGACAGCATGACAGAAATAAAAATCATATTAACCCATTAGTTAAAAACCTTAATAAGATAACATAAATATTTAAAAAAAAGTGCTAGCTAATTTAATAAGAAACAAAATTTTTTTTTTCTCACTTTTTTTTTGCCCTAAAAATAAATAAATAAAAGTAAGAACAAATTAATAGATACCCAGGTAAATGGCTTTGGCCAGGAACTGGAAAAAAATTAATATTAGACACTGTATTATAAATTATTAAATGTAGGTAGCATTTTTGCTTTATGCTGAAAATCTTGTTAGACCGATTTTATGATCTACTCAAGAAACCAGGGCTGTGGAGTCGGAGTCGGAGTCGGAGTTGGAGTCGTGGAGTCGTGGTGTTTTGGCCGGAATTGGAGTCGGAGTCGGAGTCGTAAAAAATGAGCGACTCCGAGAATTTTTTTAAATTATGAAATTTATGAATTTTTAATTGCGTAATAATGAATGTGTATAGCGTATGAATATTAAACGTGTAGAAAAACACCAAAAATACTTGATAAAATTAAACTTTTTTGAGTCGGAGTCGAAGTCGGAGTCGGAGTCGGAGTGGAGTCGTGTTGTTGGTAAATATCGGAATCGGAGTCGGAGTCGGAGTCGTGTTTTTTTTTAACGACTCCACAGCCCTGCAAGAAACACATGCAAAGAAATTATTATTTTAGTAAAAATTCAATATTATATGAGTTAAGATGTTAATAATTATTATTAATGGATAGAATTCCAATACGAAAGCTGGTCAAAAACATACATTTACTGATCTATCGTATCTTATGTTGATCATATTAGATACACAATTTTCAATGAATTAGATATTAGATACACAATTTTCAATGAATTAGAATGAATCAATAAAATAATATTTCTATCCTGTCTGCAATAAAAAAATATATATGCTAATTAAACTCTGACTTTACTGAGTTATAATCATTTCATCGGTATACTCGATTCTATTGTGGTTTACTATGGTTTTTATCTATCGACCATATAATACTCACCAGTATACATAATTGATAGCTATGTTTCATTCACCGGTTAATTACACTTCAATTTAAATAATTATACGTTTAGATTCATTACGTTATAGATAGGGTTAATCGTCTATATCGTATTCATAAACAAAAAAAAGTATCGATAGTGATAAAGATTATTCTTGACATCGAATTGATTGACCTATCAAGGATTTTTGGAATAACGGCATTCATATACTCGTACGGTGGTTTACATATTTTTCTTGTTATGCACAACAAAAGCGAGTGCTGTTTGCCGTTCTACAGTTTTATTTGCATTATGTATTATTTGATTGAATATATGGCGATCGAAGCTCATTGTTCTCGTCGAACGGTCGCTATGCCATATCGAAATGTCGAACCCTCGATTTCAGACGTAGGGTCGGTATGATCATTATGAATTGGTACAGATCAATTAATCCGCACAACGGTCGTCAGATGAAGCAATTAACTCGGCCTTAAGCCGCATGCCAAATTGCCCTCTTCATTCGGAGTAGATCGTCACGATTCCTATTCGACGACAGGCGGTCGAAGATATACAAAAATATATTGTATATATATATATATATATATATATATATATATATATATATATATATATATATATATATATATATATATATATATATATATATATATATATATATATATATATATATATATATATATATATATATATATATATATATATATATATATATATATATATATATATATATATATATATATATATATATATATATATATATATATATATATATATATATATATATATATATATATATATATATATATATATATATATATATATATATATATATATATATATATATATATATATATATATATATATATATATATATATATATATATATATATATATATATATATATATATATATATATATATATATATATATATATATATATATATATATATATATATATATATATATATATATATATATATATATATATATATATATATATATATATATATATATATATATATATATATATATATATATATATATATATATATATATATATATATATATATATATATATATATATATATATATATATATATATATATATATATATATATATATATATATATATATATATATATATATATATATATATATATATATATATATATATATATATATATATATATATATATATATATATATATATATATATATATATATATATATATATATATATATATATATATATATATTCATAATTACGTGTCAAACTTTCACTCGGTTCGTGACTTTGAGATCATCATAGTCGAAACCGTGGCGGATCGATTAGCGAATGCTATATTTCGATATGTAAATATTTTTGCGCTTTTTATCGGGTTAGTTCGCCGAGTGTTCGAAAGCAAATCGAATTGACTATGAAAATGAGGCTTGACGTTTAATTGTTGACATTTTTCATTGTTTTTTCCGGCTTAGAAGAAAGCTATTTTTTGCAGCTCAAATATTTGTATTTTAACAGTTTTTCCTTATAGAATATACAGTTATTTTGTATAAAAAAATATTGACTGAAACGATGCGATTTTTATGCATTTTAGTGTCGTAAAAGAATTTAAGGAAAACCGTTATGCGAGTTGAATCGAAAAACTATGTCAAAATTGTTTTATTGTTGCGCACGAATATGGTTTATATAGTTAATGGTTTATGAAACATGTCACATGTTACAAATTTGCAGCATTCACGTTTTTACGCTCTAACCTTAATTTTAATACTGATACAACTGGTACAAAACAAACATTTTATAATAGAAATTGGGTTAAAATTTTGAACTATACATATGTATAATATGTACAGCATGACTTAAGTGTACCTATACTGAAATTACAGATGGATATCTAATATTGCCTGATGTCCTTTTTTATCATTTTTAAATGTGATCACTGCCTTATTTTTTCGCTTTGGAAAAATTGGTTACTGTGTTTTAAGATTTGATCATTCAGAAAACAATGGCTCTACTCGGTTGAAATTATTCCAATCTATTAGCCTTTGTAATATATATAAATATGTTTAATCAATTAAATTTTAATTCCCCCTTCATATTCTATTATATATATAATTATTGGTTAACCCTTTTGTTGGTTTAAGTTTTATGTTTGTGAATATAATTCGTTATTGGATTTGTGTATAAATTTAAACGAAAGGCCTCAGCGGGAGAGCTTTGTATTTATTTTGTCCATTAAAGCTTAATGAAATAAATTTTATACGCAAAATATTTCACCGCATTATGGAAGCAACCGGTGTGCTTCGTCAAATATATAATATAAATCTGTGCCATTCATTGTATGATCACTACGAAAGAGGCATCTAAATGCAAACAATATTTTTTTAATACATATATTTAAAAAATACATATTTATTCGTAGAAGTCTACGGAAAATCTTTTTCTCTCATCGTTCACTATATCACCGTTTTATCGTGCTGGTTTTTATTTTATGTAACGTATTTATTTAGCCTTTGAGCTAATATCATATTAACTAACGTAGAAATAGCGTAGTTCGTACGTTCCTACTTATTAATTCGGAGGTCGCGGGTTCGAGCCACGGCAGTAGACTCGAATTTTTATTTATAATATACTGATTCCTAGACTGAAAAGTTTGGTGGCTTAAATACTTACTTGTTGGTATTAATTATGCCTGATTGATTTACCTCCTTGGTACATATTTACCCAGTTGTAACGCATTGGGCTTATGCTCGAGAGAAAAAAAAACGATTTTCTGCTCTACATAACTATTTTTTTTTGTATATCCCGTCTTCATCTATCGGCCTTCCTATACACATTCATCAATCCCTTACTTATCTTAAAGATCCAATTTATACTGCTATTATTTGGTCTTAAAACTCAACCTTGTTTTAAACACAATTTTATTTTTAATTTTATTGGTACGCGATTCGCAGATTTACCATTGCAAATACAAAGAAACTCTGGAAAATGTGTTAAATTCGTCTTTAAACCTTTGAGGAGTATCGCCTTATTTTTTTGAGGTATCCCAAAGTAATAATGTTATTTATTTACATATAAATATAATAAATAAATAACATTACAATTAAATAATATTTTTTTGATTTAAAATTATGTATATAATTTGTATAGAAAATAATACCAATAAATGAAGGAGTACGAAATAAATTAACATATAAAAAAATACTATATATTAATTTAAAAAAATATATTTAGAGTGTATTGATATAAAAAAAATATCCTTAAAAGCCGAATTATATATAATTAATATGTAAAATAAATTAACGAAATAATAATAGAAGAGTGTTAAAATAAAGTATTAAAACATACTAATACATAAAAGTAGTAAAATAAATAAAGCGTTTAAAATCACTGATTTATTTCTATAATTAACTATTAATGCAATATAAAATAATAATAAATAATTATGGAAAATACGTATAAATTATGGAAAACCCACTCCTATGTGTATACATAACAAATTAACACATGTGTTTAAATTAACTCACTATTCAGAGTTAAAACGTTGACAAATAAAAATTGTTTTAGTAATATTATTATGAAATTAAAAAAATATGTATTGTTGAGTTCGCCCTTAATATTCTGAAGGCCTCATATATGCCAATGGCAGCTTTAGCTCGATCGGTCCATCGTGCGCATATTTCCACTTGTTTCCCTTTTATCTTCCACGCCATC
This sequence comes from Plectrocnemia conspersa, assembly GCF_051122295.1. Classification (NCBI taxonomy): domain Eukaryota; kingdom Metazoa; phylum Arthropoda; class Insecta; order Trichoptera; family Polycentropodidae; genus Plectrocnemia; species Plectrocnemia conspersa. The sequence continues at coordinate 12,772,431 of NW_028277167.1, forward strand.
AACCGCCTTACTTATTCGTGCCACATATCCGAAAAAAGATTCGACGCATGTAAACTGTCAAAAGCTTATCTTTAATTTACAGTTCCTGCATGATGTCTTACCTGAAGGGTCTCTTAAACATTCACATTCACGCCTACATCTCAAATGTCTCAATTTTCTTCATTATCTTAAATGTTTTAGCAATAGCAAAAATGTTAAACTTCAAAGAGACTGTAAAACGAAATTACGTTGATCTGTTTTTCATAGCATCGCCAAATTTGTACTATCCGCATTTTCCCAACTTTGAGCCCTTTGTTTTGTCTTCGCAATCCGATGTGAGAACTTCTGCTCCGAAGTGGCGTAATTTTCGCGTACATAACTGTTACGAGGCCGTGTGTAAAATCGACCATTGTGCCGCGGTAACGCAATTAAACCTCCCGAGTTACGCACCGCGGTTAAAACAAACCGGCGGTCACTGCTACTACGCTGAAAATCGGTTATTTTCCGGTATTCAGTATAAACTACACACGTCGGAAAATATGACGTTTGAATGCATAGAGAAAGAGCCCACTTAGCCTTTGTATGGAGAAGCGCTTTGTCAAGTGTTTGACGGAGGGCCTAATTGCCCTTCTTATGGTCAGCGATGCGGATAATGATTTTGGGAAAAATGGATATTCTTCTTTAGACTAGTGGAGGATTATATGACAATTGTCACAAATTGCAGTTTCGCAACAAATTGCGTATTCGGTACTGAGACGTGAATCATTTTATTGCCTCATGTGTTTTTTTTCACTATTTCAACAATGACGTTTTAATGGGATTCGTCATGGTATTGATGCAGTGAATAGGTTAATGCGAGTGTGTATTTTTTATATCTCATTCAACTCATTAAGGAGTTTTATTTTGATCATTAGAGGAAAAAATATTGAATAAAAAAGCGCAAATAAATGCGCAATATTATTAATAAATTATTTTTTCAGAATCAGCAATGATGATACTATGGATAATGCTTATGTAACGATACGAAAAATCTCTTTTGTTAAATTATTATAAACATTTGTCTGAAAAATATGTATTTCTTCACATAATCTTTATAATTCATTATTTATTTTATTTTCAACATACTTTTCAAATAAAAAAAATAATTTGTATTGTGTGCATAACATCTAACTTTAAATTAAGTTCAATTTAGACTTTCTGAATTTAATAAAAATTCAAAATTTATTTCGGATTACTTAAGGTGATCCTCAACAGCCAACAGAGTTAATAGCTTTGCGGCAAGGAGCTTTATAATGGAAAATGAGAATTTAAAGTTATGCAAAAATATAATATTTCTGTTTTAAATATTATTATGAACTAACAAAGGAATTGCATATAATTTACTTGCGAGTTCCGATTAATTCGTAAGGAATGTATTTTATACAAGGGAAAGTTACACAGGTTTCCATGGTAATGAAACAATTGAACGATTTTTTCATAGTAGCTTAGTATGGAATGATCCAATTGTAATAATGAAGTTTATCTTGTATCTACAATATTTAATCTTCCTAGTATCAAATTAGTAAGTTTTTTCTCCGTTGTCTTCTTTATTATATCATTGTCGTTTCGTAACGCGATATTCTGTATACGATCTCGGGTTATTATGGTCCATTTGAGCTTAATTATTTGATGGTCCCTCAAAAGCATGCGGTCAGCCGTCGACGAGCCGGTTGCATTGTTTGTAATGAAAAAAAAGTAATTTTCTCAGTTTCTAAAGATTAAATTATGTGTTTATCTACCTTTCACGGATCATCAGCAAACATTCTTTGTTGTTGCAATTGAGTATTATGCGCAGAATCTTCCTTAAATTATATTTACACGATTAATCTTAGAATTGCACATATGAATTTTCTCGGAATGAATATAGTATGTTTCCTATTGAAAACAGTTAATACGACTTCTCTGCGATTCCAGTATTGCAATAACATAAAACACATTATTATTTGAAGTATTTTGCAACATTAATTTTATTGTATTTTCCTCTTCCACAATCCATTTTCACGGTTAAAACCTAAATATTGATTTTACATATACATTATATCAAGTCATATTAACTAGTAAACATGAAATTTTGAAACAATATGTAAAACGTGTCAAATTTCAAGGATGGGTTCGTTTTTAGTATTTGCTTTTTATTCATAATTTACGTTAATTTAGTTCGAAATATATATTTTATATATATTATCGGAACTAGATATTTTTTATTCAGATGTAAGATATCTTTATTATCTTAATCACTGACAATCTGTATCTCATTTCCACCCCTAACAACACGTTTTCCACAACATAATGTTTCTTTCTTGATTTTGACAATAGTTAAAAATTGCTATGTGGAGGTTTCAACCACATGCACATTTTTTTATTATAATTAGAGCTCATTCTAACGACAGTTTCGAACTCGTTTCTTTTCGAGATCAAAAGTCTCGAAAGTAAAGGTATCAATAGTATTTTTTTACTACAATAGAAGAAAGATCTCGTGACTAAACAATTGCGTTATTAATTGGAAATATTTCGGGGATCACTTCACGGACCATCTTTTAACGGACAGATGTGCTATTAGCACATCCATCCGTTAAAAGACGTTAATCACAGATATTCTTTCCTCGTTATACTAGATAGACAATACTCATCTGTGATTCGCCAGAGGTGTCTGAAACTAGCACGATAAAAGATGACACTTCAACACAGAAAAGGAGACGCTGATACGCAGTGAGAAAGTCAGGGTACTGCATGGGCACGATGCAATTACACATCACCATCACAATGCTGCTCCACAAAATAACAGCCAACAATAATACGACTCAAAACGCCAGCGAAAACTCTCCGACTTCCAAGAGCTGCCATTTCAACTCTACCGGCTCATAGCGGCATCTTTATTTCTCTATATATGTGGTAATTTATATATGTTCATGAAATATACTGTTTCCAGTTTTATTGGCGTCTATTTGGCTGCAAAGTCACACCCATTCGGTCTCAAAATCTAAAAGTGGTGACCCCGACGTGATAGAAAGCTCGAAAGTGTTCATTTTCAGACGTGAACAAAATCCGATATGATTCGTGCAAGGTGCTTCATAAAGAAACGTTATTAATTATATGTACCTTACTTTTTTTGTGAAATAGAGAATTAATATTTTTTAAAATCATGTAATATGAATATGAGACAGAAAATACCCAGATACATAATGTCACACGGTAAATTGACCGTGAATCCTATAAATCTTACGGTGCAAAAAAAGTCGCGTGCTCCGGTGACGTATACTCGGTGTACATGCCAAAATGTATTAAAATTAGTGTTCCTCACTTCATTAGTGTATGTACTTGTTTCTAGAAATATACATATAATAAAATGACACGTACACTCGGTTTAGATCACGGTAAGGCAAACGTTAATCTCATTACCGATACCTAATTTCAAAAAATTGTGAACAAGTGAACCATCCATTTTTTTGCTCTTTGTGTAAAATTCACAATCACGTAGTTATCGATATAAAAATTCACAGTAAACTTTTGTAGTTAAAAAATGTATATTTAAATGAAAAAAAATGTTTCTTTAGTCAACCTTTAATTGTATTAATATTTACTATGTAAAATGATTTATCTTCAATCTCAAATTCTTCCAGAATGGAGGCAGTTTATCTTGTAATTCCAGATATTATATTGCAACTGTTTCGTGTATTTATTATGAATTTGTCGTTATTTACACTGAGTTGCCAATCAACTCGTTAATCTTAACTGCCCTATTATTTTTCCTCTATTCTCAGTATAAACGGTTCGTGAGTCGACGTGACTCATTTACAGCTTATTAGTGTAATTTTTCATAGAATTTCCACCATCTCGAATCTCACGTTTCTTCGCAATTCTCGATTGTGACTCATGATCAAGTAAACGGCTGCCTTCGCTAACTTTATACATTTTATTTTTAACACACTTTGCAGTGTTACTAATGTTTTCTTTTTTTTGTTGCAGGTAAACGTCACTTACAGTTCTGGCTCTTTTCCACATCGAAACGCCATTGTGAATCGTTTCAATGCTGCTAACAAATCGTGTATGTACTTGTGATACATTTTCATGACTGAAACCATGCGTGTGAATGTACGTGCATATGTAAGTATCCGTATGTCCTTTTTGGGTTGCAAAACGTTTGCTTTGCATTCACGTCCGGATGTTAGCCGGAAACTAGTGCGACAGCTTAATTTGCATGCTGAATATGGCTAAAGCAAGATAAATTATGCGTCAAAACTACGTCAGAAACGACCCATTATTAAGATGTCGTAAATTCAATCGTTCATTGACGAAAAACGTCAGTTTTGTGTATGTAGCACATCAGGGCCGTGTCGATTGATGGGCGGGATAATTGCCCAGGGCGTAACTCCGACGTGGGCGCAAAAATGGCATTCGTATATATGGAAGACGGTGATAAATTTTAATGATATTACATTGATTTCCCAGTATAGACAGGCCAAAATATTTCCAATAATCAGGATCTTTAATTCTTAAAGTAATTGTATTTCATCCAATAAAGCCGGTTTATTACCTTCAATTGCAATTTCCCCTATAATTAGTTTTGTGATGGCATTGCAGTCTTTGATTTGATGGCCATCCTTGTAAAAAACTTTCTTATTAAGAATCGAATGGTCTCAATTATGCAACTCGATATTGGTATTATTAACTTTCCACTGAGAATTGCTGGCAGTGAATTTGATGGCCTTTTTTTAATTTAATAAAATTTTATTACGAGTTCAATTAACTGTTACGATCACGAATTGCAGTTTACCCCCATAATATGGAGGTAAGTGGAATTAAATGCCCTACAATAAAACAATAACTTCTAACCACTGTCAATATTTAAATTTATTATTTATTATTTTAATTATTTTAGATCAGATCTCTGTGTTTTAATGAATATTTTCATATTATATTAAAGTTTTTTTTTTAATCAAATTGCTTAACATCATTTTAGAAATTCGAGGAAACTGAATATATTGCGATAAAAGTCAATTCATTCAAAGTTTAAATTTAAAAAAATGTCAGTGTAAGATTTCGACCGATAACCCAGAGGCCACGGGCTCAGGTCCCCGCGGCAGACTCAATAAATGGGTTTTTATTAAAAACTGGCAACAGCTGCAAAACGACATATGTATAATTATTGTTGATTATAATACGTTGCTCAGACTCAAGTTGGTGATTAATTATAAATTGTTGTATGTAGAGATTTTCAATACCGGTATTACCGGGAGAAAAAACAGTCAATACCGGCGTTTACATTATTATATTTTTTTTTATTAATTGCTAATAAAAAACTATTGACGGTCGTCACTTTAGTAACACTTTTTACAATTAATTTCGTTAAACATTTGTAATAAATTATCTATAGCATACTTTGGTTGCCAAAACGTTGACCTTAAATATAATTTTGTTTTTGTACCCTTTGTCGAATCTTTCTTTCGAAATAACAAGTCCGGCTATTCTATATGGTGCAAATGTGTGCCACAAAACAAAAAGTCCACCTCATATCGGTCCACACATCTGAATAGATCATTGTTTGGACACAACCGCCGAAAGTGAAAGGTCGACATGTCACGCTCACTCGTGCGTTCGTTGTCATACCACACACATTTACATACATTCATTGAATAACGATTAAGTATCATCGGGCCATAAAATAAATCAAAATATCGCCCGGTCGGCCGTCACGCGGTCGGTTTTGTCGCCATTTAAGGCAGCTTGCTCGAACGCGGAAATTTTTCGTCCAGCATCTCGCTCTCAGATCTCGCCGAGGCTGATTTATTATTATGCTCACAGGTGGTAGAGAGACTATTGATTCGCGAGAACAAAAAACGCATCCTTTGTGTTTTGTAATTTCTGCATCGGTCCCTCATCGCGGAAGCGGTTCGTTAACCCACCACCACCGTCGCCACGAAAGGGTTGTGGTAACCAGGGAGACCGCGAAGTAAACAAAAGTTCCACTACCCTCTCGGTGGGTGGTTCAACTGCTCTTATGTATGTCAATTTTGAATCGTAATCGAACCTATAGACGCCTTTTCTATTTATTTTCAGTGGGCGATGTTGTTGTGGTTTTGGTAGTTGCCATGGTTTTCATGAAAGGAAAATTGACGGTCATTGGACGATTGATGCGTTTTTTATTATTATCGCCATTTGTACGTTCTGCGTACGCTTTCGTAAATTTTTGCAATTGTAATTGAATGCAAAAGTATTTGTCGGCGACGGAAGCGTTTCGCCGTTTTACCATTTTTGGAGTGAACGTTTTGTGAACGAATCAGACAAACAAAAGAGACGGTCGCAATGAGGACGTAAGTTTGCGTAGTTGAAAAACTAGATGTTGAATGACGTGGCCTGATTTGGCGTTCTAAATAGATATAGAATATCTTGGTAAATACCCCAAACTACTTGTTTAATTTACACAAATAATAAAGAGTATTTGAACATATTTGAAAATGTATCTTAAAATTATGATACTTATTTGACATTTTATTTGCGTCTCACTAAAAATGAAACACTCCAGTAAATTATTAGTTTTACCACTGAGAATTTCCATATCAATTCAAACATAAATGTCAAGATTCATTATTTTGTATTTAATACCGTAGTGCATTTATTACAAATGTTTACAGATAAAAATAATTAAATAAAAATATCTTTAATAATTAAGTGCTAAATATTATATAATGCAATATAACATTTTGCACAATTGTTATATTCCAATACAAATATTAATTATGACATCTAGTTTATTACTGATTTTTAAGGTTGTTTTAAATATTACACTCTAATGCAGTGGTTCTTAACCGGTGCACCGCGGTGCACCAGTGCACCGCGAGCTTATTGCAAGTGCACCGAGAGAAAATTGGTAAAAACAAAAAATCCGCAAAATAGTAAAATCTTAATGTTTCAATCAATTTATAATATATCCAGTAAAATAAAAAAAAATAATGGACAGTATTCTGAAGAATATTTACGTTTCAGTTTTACTAGCATCAATGAGGAAGGATATCACATTCCACTATGTGTTGTATGTGGAAAAAACTGTCCAATAGCGCAATGTATACTGACAAGTTAAATCGCCACTTCACTACGAAGCACGCCGATCTTGCATCAAAAAGTAAAGATTACTTCAAAAGATTGTTAAGCATGCACAATAAACAAGCGAAATATTTTGAAAAAACTGTTAAAATTTCCAATAAGGCACAACTGGCGTCATAAAAAATTGCTGAATTGATTGCTGTACAATTAAAACCACATACTATAGCAGAGTCTCTAATTTTACCTGCATATTGTGAAATAGGAAAAATTATGTTTGGTGATGAAGCAAAAAGGAAATTATGAAAATTCCTCTTTCAAACGATACAATAAAAAAAATAATTAAATATGTCGGATGATACTGAGAAAACAGTTAACGATAAACTTTTCAAGCGATATTTTGTTTTACAAGTCGACGAATCTACTGACATTAGCGGTAAGGCACAAATACTAGGATTCGTTCGTTTCATAAATGAAAACAAAATAGTGAATCAATATCTATGCTGCAAAGAACTTACCGAGCATACGACAGGACAAGATGTTTTTGATCTTATTTATTCATATTTAGAACAATTTAAAATATCATGGGAGTTATGTGTAGGAATTTGTATGAATGGTGCTCCTTCAATGGTAGGCTCATTTAAAGGATTTGTAACCCTTGCAAAGACAAGAAAACCTAATATTATATCTACGCACTGTTTTTTACATAGAGAATCTTAAGTTTCGAAAACATTACCAGCAGCACTAAAACCTGTACTAGATCAAGTTGTAAATATAGTGAATTTCATAAAATCAACACGCATGTTTAAAAAACTTTGCATTTCTATGGAAGCTATGTACGAGTGTTTGCTTTTTCACACTGAAGGCAAGTGGTTATCTAAGGGTAAAGTTTTATGCCGATTCATAGAACTTAAGAATGAATTGGTAATCTTTTTTTCGAAATGAAGGTATGGATGACTTTGTAAAATGTCCTCAGAATAATGACTGGTATGCTAAAGTGGCATATTTAGCAGATATTTTTAATTACTTAAATAACGTTAACACAAGCATTCAAGGAAAAAACGAAAAACTCATGACATCCATTGACAAATTGACAGGATTTCGGAAAAAAATAACTCTTTCGAAAAATCGAATAATAAAAAAAAAAGTATATATGTTTCCTTCACTAAACGAAAACATTCCCAAGGGAGTTATTTCCGCAACAATAGAACATTTAACTTTATTGGAAGAAAAGATTGCACATTATTTTTCATTCTTAAATATAGAAAATTATGACCGGATACGAAATCATCAAATTAGTCTCATTGTCGACTGATCGTACTCTAAAAATTAAATTTTCCGAAATAACTATGAACAATTTTTGGATTACTGTCCAAGAGGAATATTCAGTTCTTTACATGAAGGCATTGAAGATTTTGTTACAGTTTTCAACATCATATTTATGTGAGCTTGGTTTCTCAACAACAACTAATATGAAAACTAAAAAACGAAAAAGACAGAAAAAAATTTAAACGAAGAATTCAGGGTAACTACATAAAATATTCGACCTAATATTTCTGATATCTGCAAAAGCCAACAAGCTCAGGTATCACATTAATTCATTTTTGATCAATCATATAAATTCCATTATGTTAAGCAGGAACGTCATTTTGAGTAAACAAAGGGGGGAAAATGCACCACTTAGATTCGCCACCCAAAGAGCACCTTTAAATATTAATACAAATATTTTTAATAATACACGTAATTAAAAATTGGTTCGAGGGCAAACTTAACTAACTAAATTTATTTTCAATACTTAACTTTTTTATATAATTTAATTTAAAAAAATATGTAAAAAATTTGAATGTAATTTTGTATGTAACTATTATTTTTTTTAAATATGTAATAAAAATTATGTCCACATATTTTTTTCGACCTTTTAATTCTGGTGCACCGCCACTTTTTCCCATGATCAAAAGTGCACCGTAACTTTGAAAAGGTTAAGAACCACTGCTCTAATGCTTTTAGTAATCATTTTATATATAGAAAGAGAAAAGACAAACTCATTAATACACCTACATAATCATGTCTTTATCAGTTGGTTTTATCTAATTATGTTTAATCTCAATAGCATAATATCTGTGATATATTATCGGTTTATATATAATATCTAATAATTTCCGCGTTTTTCTGATTACTCACTAAAAATATATATTTAAATCTCACTTTTATCATTTCGCACAATTATATTATTTTCATTAAATATATTCAGATATTATTTTTATAAAAATATGTAATTTTAGGTGATAAATAATTAAACGATCGCCGTTACGACCTCAACTAAGCCTCGGGGGTCGTTTCGTCTCGCGTTTGCTTAGCCGTAACGGTGGAAAGTCGTCATTTCTGTCATTAACTAAATAATCCCGATCAAAGTGTAAATAACGTCCGACTTGATCTGAATTACGGTCGGATTACGCTGTATTAGTATGATGCATAGGTAACACCTGCGCTAGCTAGCTAGCCGTAGTTCAGGGTCCCGACTTCTTGGCCCTGGTGGAAGGCCCTTTCGTTCTCGTATTTCGGTACGGCACGGGTCCAATTTACGCGCTCATTGTATGCAAATTTGTCGAGGCAAGTCGACCGTATCTATCTTTCGACTGTCGAGTTTCACTCGCGTTCCTCTCGGAATATGGTGTAGTACTATTGTGTCGGATGGGAGAGCGTATCCTCTCCGACTTCCTATATTAAGACAGGTCACCGAGTTCAGGCGTCAAAGGTGCGCCTGAATTGGTATATATTTATAAGACATAAGCAGCGGCATAGCATACTGGTTATAAATTGACTAATATTTTAATTTACCTGATGAAGAAATGAAAAAATTCAGTTGTATAACCCACCATTAATGAAGTGGATACCCTCCATTCCGGAATAAAAGAAACACCCCCCATATTATTTGGCTCTCTGGATTTCGCATTTTCGCTTCTGGATTGTGAATCCTGATCCGTATACATTTATTTTACACTCATTAGACAGCGTTACTCTTTCTCAATCTTCTGGCCAATATTTTTGTTCAACTACGCGAACCTAAAATGTTTGCTATCTAGCAAATAAATTTGCTGTTCAAACCCAAACCTAACCTACATAAATTAATCAAATCCAACTTGATCAAAAATCAAGACATTGTCGTTACATTTTCAAGTTTGATTATATAAAAACACTTTCGATACAGCAGTTTTTTTGCTAATGGTGGTTGATTCATCAATTATCAATGGATTTATATTTTTCGATTAAACAATTTCTTTTAATACATTTTTTCTCATTTCATCACTTATATAATTCAAAATATTAATGCATGCGTTTGTTAAATGAAAAATACTATTTCAATTCCATTCAGTTCTTGCTGATAAATTTCACTTTTAAGTATTTTTTGCTGCTATTACATTTCCATTTTTTTGCTGTTATTGCTTTTTCGCGAGATTTTAAAACATGTTTTTAATCTTCCTTTTTTCAGTTTAAGAAAAAATGTTTAACGCTGATTTGTGTACAGCAGATTCTCTTTATTCGATTTTTTCAAAGTGAGCTAAATTTGATTTCATTGTTGACCCATTCTTTCAGTTCCAAAAGTTTCAACATTTCTGCAACGTGTGCAGCCTAGTTTTATTATGTGTATGTTCGACTATTAATTTTTTGAGCAACAATCGTTTTTTGATCTAATGACTAGCAACCCGACCAATCATTTTGAGTTCGACCTTGCTTCTCAAGATCAGCTTGAAATAATTCAGAATCCTCAACTTGCACCAATAGTTTCGTATTTTCTGTCGTTGTTTCTGTTATTGTTTTGCCTTTTTTTAGACTTTCATTTTTAAATTTGGGCTTAAACTTTTACAATTAAAAATAAGGAAAATGAAAATAATGACGTCATATTTACGTAAAAATAAAGAAATAAAATGTACGCACTTGTATTCGACAGGTACGCACTTGTATAGATACTTTGAGAGTATTTGAGCTAGGTTGGCACATCTGCGATTTTCATACATTGTTTTTGTAACGTTCTTAGATGTTTGTACCCAAAAGAAAAGACGTTTTTTAATGAAAAGTATTTTTACAATAACAAATTTATTTTACAAAATAAAATCCATCGACAGATACAACCTTCTTTCATCGTTCAGGCAAGCTTTTAATCCCACATTTGTAATAACTAACTGGCTGAGAGTTAAAATATTCAGAAAGGAATGTTTTAATTTCACTAAGACTATTATTTGTTTACCATCTAAATCATGTTGTAGATAATAAATGGTTTTCTGTTATATTAGGAGAATATGGAATGTGAGCAATAGTTTTATTATAATTAGAGCATTAATTTTTTCTCGCGTGATTCTCGTAGTATGAGGCAGGCGCGTCGCATTGTTCTCGTCGCTTAGTGCATGTGGAACTCACACGTCTTGTGGCACGCCTTCCTAATATTTTTTAAACTTCTTTGAATGCTAGACCATGAATATCCTGTCTTATCTGTATTGGTTTCAATTTTTGCAGTTATGAGGTCACCGTCGATGATTTTTGGTATCCCACTTCTAGGCTTGTCTTCCAAACAAAAAAACAGATTTAAATCTTTTTAGCCATTTTGTAAATTGACGAACTAGTAAAACTTAACCATAGACAGCACAAATGTTTTTGGTTGCTGTGGTTGCCGATTTTTCTTTTGTGAATATCACACAGCATACAAGTGCATTAGAATAACTTACTCGGAACATAATGTTCCATTGAAACTTTAGGTGTTTTTATGATCATAACGCACTTTCCAGATGTAAATCCAAACAATACCGAAAGAAAGACACGCGACCTGAACGACAAACAAGTTACAATTGACCGTCAAAGTAATTCAGTATAAAAACGTCCTTTCTTTTTGGTACCCCTAATAATAAAGTAAAAGTGTATAATTTAATGGTTATTTTACTTTTAACATTATTTTATGTATTATCATGGCATAATGGTATCGTGCTTCTCATACAGAAAGAGCATGTGAGTCTATACAACGATAACAATCCCTGTTACACAGTATATAATCCCTTTATTTTTATTATGTGTAGCACGGTTACTTGTTGAACGCTTTTAGCACGAGAATTTCACTGCTAAAACTTTCCTAAGCGACCCTTTAGGGACAACAAATTTGTTTTCTATGCGCATCCCGTGTTTTTTGCGAACCCCACGTAACTTTTTCAACGTGCTTCATTTTTTTGTTGTTACTGTTTTGTTATATTTCGCCCCATATTTTCCCATAGCTCCCGACAAGATAAACACTTGTACCATTCAAAGTCTTTTCTATTATAACGTGTTGTATTTTTTCAAAAAAACAAACACATTCTGTAGCGCAACATCACTGTTGTGGTCAGCTCTCATTACCATAGTGTCGGTTCGGCGGTACGTGACGGTGTAGCGGTTAAAATACCGGTGTCCGAAAACAAATAACGTATTACTACACAAACTGGCTCGATTTCGTTTATAATATCGATTTGACTTCGATTGGACCTGCCGCAAAAATTGTTCGCCAAAAAACCTGTTTGCATAACCTTCGACTCGTAATGCCATTACGTTTGGTGTCAATTCATGGGATCGGCTGTAATTGCTTTATTATAATATAAACATACGTTAATGACAATTTATAGGTGAAAAAAAGTTTATTTATCGGCTGTTAAACCATGAAAACTAGTGTTGCGCAATTTGATGACTGATGTGAAACATAACATCAGACTCGCGTGTGCAATATCGTGATAATATAGCGTGAAAATATATAATCGGTGAAAATATATAGTAAGATAGATGCGGGTAAACATGGGGAAATTTCGGAAGCGTAACGTGCGCCATATAATTCGCCTGAATTGAATTTAGTCATTTCCTCCTGTCGCTCTAACTAGAGCTTTCTAGCATTGTTCCTAATGGAACGATTGAAAATTTGGGTGACTTCTCGGTCGTTTGTCATATGTGTCACTTTACGTCACACGAGTGTGCCTGAAAGATTGAACTTCTAAGGCGTTATGGTATATTGCGATGATACAATAAAAGTTCAAGTTGCTATAAATAATATTATAAATTACCATTTTCTCATTTTCACTTCTTGAATTTATCGAGAATTCTCGAGAAATTTTGATAAAATAATATATGTAATGTATAGTATGTGATTATAATATTTCGAACAAGATAAAAATAACTTTAGGGAGCGTAGCCCTTGGGGTGGTTGACCTCGCTGCCAATGAGACTTGTGTGAATCTAGATGGACTTTTTATTAAATTATATTTACATGTGACAAATGGACGATTATCGGCGTGTCGTTTTCCCGACTGAGGTGAATGTGGCGCAGGTGGTGATAGCCGTGGATTATGATGCTCCGGGCTCTTGTGGCTGCGTGCGGCGAGTGTCAGGTGTGACTCTTCGAGCGGTTGGTAGTTTGGGAGTTCCAGGAGTGATCTCCTGGTCTGTCGGTGAGGGCGCGTAGCTAGTTCCTCCGGATGGCTGCTGGTAGATCGTCTCTCTCTTCGGCTGGGTGGATCGTCTGCGTCGCTGGTTCTCTGCTGTCTCCGGCCGTCTGCCGTCTATATCCTTTAGGAGTTGCACACTTGCTGGCCAATCGAGATTGTGCATCGATCTTCTAGCCAAACGCTACAGTCGCTTCGTAGAACTCGAGGAATCGAATGTGCATTTTCGAAAGCGAGTTTTTTGTTTGTTCAGACTTTCGAATTCTTCGGAAAAGGTTCGCAATGTGGTGATTTATTGGGTCCGTTTTGTCACAAAGGGATTCTCTTAACGACTCGTGTTGTGCGGTCAAAAGAAATCCCTCTTGTGCCATGATATTTGTCTCATTGTTAACCCTTTGCACTCGTAATCGTTTTCGTACTAGGTATGTCGCCAGCTCGGGAAAAATGAAAAATGTTAAATTCTTTTTAAAAATTAAAATTATATATGTAGAGCATAACTATGAATAAACTAATATCAAAAACGAAGAAATCAGAACAAATACTTGCATTTCTCTAAATTACATTTTAATTTTTTTTGGTTCTCTTAAGTACCATTAGTTGGCAATCCATAACAATAAATTAACACAATAGGGTGACGACCCTTTTTAAAATATTTATGGGACCGAAAAATGTTTAAACCATAAATATACACAAATAGCAATATGCCGCTCGGTTTTAGGTTTAGATATATCTACCTGCGAACGAAGCCAGCTTACATCGCTCGCAGAATTACAAATTGTACGTTTTTTCCATAATTAAAGAAACCCACAAGATATCTATATTTATATAAACTAATATTAGTCTCATCGCCCCATCGAAGGGTAAATGGAACGTTGCAGTTAGTGTCATATTATTTTTTATATTTCTTAATTAAAAATAGACAAAACTTTTATTAATGAATAGCTGTATGGTAAATATGTATTTGTTTGTAATTTTATACGACGACGACGGTCAATTGGGCGATGGTTTATTGGGCGACAGAAATTAAAAAAAACTTGCACGCCTTGCTTTATTGTAAATATTAATAAAATATACATTAACTATTTATAGGACACCTTGAACAAAGTGGTACATGTAAATACACCAAAATTAAAGTTTATTTTTCCTATGTTTTTTTTTTTAATAATGAACCTAATGTTACAAGAGCACTCGTGATAACGTACATTGGTAGGTCAGTTTACCATTCAATATAAAGTTGACTTAATTTAGAATATTGCAGCCTAAAACGACAAATAAGATATTAATTCATTTTTAAAAAATGTAAATAAAACAAAAATATGTGTCCTATAAAGGGTTAAAACGAAAAATTATATTGGAAATTCCAAAAGTTTGTTCTCACAGTAATTTATAATTCTCAAAATATAAAAAAATCGCGTAAAGGGCGAAATCCACGATAAACACTTATCAGCGCTAGTTCTGTGTTATTATATTTATATATAACTATCCTATCTAATTTAAAATAGATAACTGTAAAATATGCTATTTTTGGGAATTCCAAAAGTTTGTTCTCACAGTAGTTTCCAAGGCTCAAAACATTAAAAAAATTCGCGTAAGGGCCCACTATAAACATTTTTTTGGTAGGTATTTATAATAAAATTACCGACTTTAGCCTAAGTGTTTTATAATATCGGGTAACTCTCTTAAATTCTTGAATAAAAAAATCAAACTGTTTAAGTGATTAATTTTATGATTAAATATGCACAAATGATAAGTAAATATACATATATCTTATGTAGGTATATTATATTTTGTTTAGACCGAATAATGTTTTCATCTTTTAATTCTTTTCTAAAAAATATTACTTATATTTTCGTATGTATTTAATTACGTTAATTATTTAATTAATTATAAGATCATCATTTGCATCACATTTATTTGTAATGCATTATTATTGTATCGCCCAAAAGACCATCGCCCGTTAGTCTGTCGCCCATTTTGAATCGCCTATTTGACTGTCGCCCAATATAAGATTATACACTATCATTACAAAACATATCTTCACAACCACTATATTTAGCCATAGCACTATTTTTTCACAATAATATTTAAAAAATAACTTTACAATAACTTCACAATAAAATTACAAAATAAGTAATTAAACAAAATTATCAGTCACTATATATAGTTTCACTTAGACACAAATTACGGACAACCGAGCCACTGTCGAAAACAGAATAGGTAATAAAAACGTCACCGACGCGTGTCAACCGAAAGGCGATCGCCAACTGTTGCCTTTGGGAGAAGCTACGGCAAATCTGCCGTTAAATTTAGTCATCAAATAAACCCCGACTTATCCCGATAAATAAGCTCTCCCCGGCTTGATTCAGGTAAAAATGATATTTTTTTGATAAGGTATGACTCTTGAAACTCTTGTCTACAACACTGCAAAAACGCCATTCAAAACATGCACAGGAAATACCCAAAAATCAACGTTATATTTCATTAATTGGAATGGTGTTTCTGACGCGCCTTACTAGTAATATAGACCCAAGTACTGGTGCGTCTCACGCACCATACGAGCGGAAAGGGTTAATGAATGATCGTTTTTGGTCACAGTCATAAACAATGAGCAAATTGTCCTTTTTTGTATGTGGACCTATTTGTGTGGTCGCCACATAACAAACTTTGGATTAGTGAAATTCGCCGACAGGCAATTTTTAAGGCGCAACTCTGTGAAAAGCCATAATATTTATTTTTGAGCGGTTTATTCTTATCTGATCATTAATGCAATTCTTAGATTACCCATTCAGAGATAAGGCTAATTACAGTAGTTGAGAAAATTGTAAACAATATTTTGCCATTCAAATACTCCCGACCTCTTATAAAAACTTTCAAGAAAGCATGCATATATTCAAGCATCTGACACGGACCCACCCATTCATATGCAGTTTCGAACCATTTAAAATTATTGGTACAAATTTATTTTTATCAGAAAATTCTCAAATTTTCGGGAAGATACACTATTCACAACTTATGTTTATACCAATTTCATTTTAATTTTCAACAATAGGTGAATTATATGGAATGCCAAAAAAATTATTAGTTGCACTGAGTCACTCCACCCTACACCACCGGATATTTCACTCAATAAAGAAACATAAGAACTGTGTATATTAATAATCGTATGTATGGGGAGTTCGCTTTCAAAAGGAAGTGTTGCAAAGATTGAAAACATATTCAAATCGCTTTCAAGTTGAATAATGTTATGTTTGTAAATATAGTCACACGTTTATTAAATTAAATTATAAATACCGCGATTCCGCAGAGTACTAACCGCTACTGTTTCTATATTTAAAAAAAAACTATTTTCCTGTATAGAGAACAAAAGGGAAACCACTAAGGGAAACCGCTGTAATACATTATTCTTACTACGCTTGCTGTTACTGTTGCCGAGTGACAGGTTACGAATAACGTAAGTGTAAAACTCATTATTTCAAAAAACCACAAACCTTCATTCGCTTCATAATTGGTTAACCATGTTTTTATGCATTTGAAAATTCGCACACAAAATCATTGACCCTATTCGATAGATAATTGCACACAGCTCAATGCAAAATTTAATAATTTTACTACCGCGTTTCCTACGCCTTCCGCTAAGATCAAACACGCATCTATCGAAGGCGATTTCGGTATTGATCCGCTTCACAGTTACTATAATATGATTGTGATGCGATATTATTGTTTTACATTGTCACGCCGCATTTAGAGGATGTTCACACCGGAGTGAATAAAAAACTGGTCATTGTGATGGCGCGTGGGCAGATCTCGCGACCTAATTCCGGTTGGATTTATGACAGGTGAACTTACATAGGTTAATTTTTTGCTTTGTAGTGCAATCGACTTGCTGTGTCTATTGGGCTTAGTACAAATACCAATGGGTACAATTATTTTATATTTTGACGACATTCCTTCATTGATCCCTTATTTATAAAAATGATTTTTACCGCTTATTTTTAAGATCTAAATAACAATATTAACGAGTCCATATATGTAGATATATATATAGCTTCAGCTATAACTTAAAACTAAACAGAAAAAACAGTTATTCTGACTTGTTTTAAATTTAATAGGCGGGGAAGAGGTGTAAATAAAATGATGCATAAGAGGCTTACATTTTTTTATTAGCCATAATTTCAATTCGATATAATAGCGATGTCAATTCCCACAGGGGTCCTGATTTTTATATATCCATCGTGGCAAATAATTAATATTTTAATTGTAATTCCGATTGATTATATTAGCTTAGCTTTTTTTTATTTTCTCACGAATAAATATCGAGTTTGATTGAATAAAGAATTTTCGCATTATACAGCAATATAAATGCAATTGTTGAATATATCATAGCAATAATAGCATTGATAAAAAACTCCCAGATTGGTGTGGAGTAGGCTGCGCTCTTTACGAACGACCTTAACCTTCGCGGAATAGCTGTCTTACCAAGGCGTCGAAGGACCAGCGAAACATTTAAATGACTTTTATTTTTATATTCTACATATTCTAAAATAAGTAAAATGCAAGGCCACCCGTGGTATAAAAATGAGCGACAAACGAGCGCTTGGCTTGCTCCAAGCATCTTGGCCATAACAATAGTTTTACTGGCATGTAAAATAAATCAGAACTAGAGCTATTCATAAAAGTAGGCTTTTTTTTAAATTAATTTATTTTATCGATTACATTTTATGATTATTACTATTCGTCGATAGATGCATCCTTTCTCCATTGTTCAGACAAGTGTTCGGTTCTTTGTTTGTAAAAACTTTTAAGCTTTGACGCAATATACTCTGTTAGGGCCGCATTTGTTTATCACTAACATTTTTGAAGAATGTGGTGACGATTTGGCAATGAGACAAAGGTTAGCCGCTGCGAAAGATTTATTTTCAGCTTAATATTACATAATTTTATGAGTACAAATACGCGTCGACCGAAGCATATACATTCGTCGAGTAGTTCTTTATCCGTCTTGCCAGTGTACCGCGTCGCTCCAAGGTAGCCAACTCAATCGGGCCCCACAATTTTTCATTCTATACCCTATTTACGTTAACACAGTCAGTTCGAAAGCAATCCATTTCATCATTGTTCATAATTGAGAAAGAGATGGCAAGTTTGGGTTTACTCCACTACTATATTATCCCTAAACCGTTCCACCAAATGGTTTAGATTGTTTATAAAATTAGTTATATTTTATTAAATTAAAATCAAACTCTGTGTAATATAATGATAGATTTTATAAAATTTTATAAGTTGATTTTTGGGCTATAATTTTTTTTAAGAAATTCAAAAAATACGTCGATATATTTTTATTGAATATTCGCTATGAGCTTAAAGTAGTTCATTATTAGAAAATTTAATACGTACAACCTATAGCATATTTGCGTTAACACAGTCAGTTCGAGAGCTATATATTGAGAAAGAGATGGCAACTCGTATAACATACAATTGTGCAAAAATTGTTTTTATTTATGAACAAATCCCTCCATTGTAAACGCGATGTGTTTTCAAATGTTTTATGCATGAAATATATTTTGAAAGAACTATTAAAACACTTTCGACAAAAGGACGTGTAGTTTTGCAGGCAAACATAAAACTGATGGTCAAATATAGTTAGATTAAGAAACGAACTTTTCTTTGGTTCTAATATTAAAAATGCAAGGCTTCTTTCAAATATTTAAACTCAGAGAAAATGACTGGAAATGTTTCGGAGTTTTACTCTTACACCTGCTCGCATGTAAACATCAAGGTGAAGCAGCAATCGACGGATCTATAGATCACCTTTTTTGGGGAAGTCACGCTCCGCGGGTCGCCTTCGCATTTTTCATGCCGTTTGCGTTTCTTTGTCGCTTGTTATAACTTTCACTTCGTCGCCGAAGCACGTGGTTTACCGACCGTTTGACTTTTAGGGATAGAAAATTGATTTTCAGACCGAAATCTGGCAAAAGTTTCGATAGGGTCGAAGTTTTTGAGCTCAAGATTGTTTAAATTTACTTGAAAACTTCTTTGAGGTCCTGTGTATCCCACAAGGTAGTATGTTTACTTAGCATATACTATACCACTACATGATCGAATTATATTCAAGCCAAACAATTTGAATTATAATAAAGTTTTAGAATAACTTACTAATACTATTGAATAGTCATAGTGACACATTATTTTCAGCTTTCTGAGCTCTCGATGCTATACATGTATGTCCAGTCAACGCCAAGGTCAATTTTAGGTTATTAATCTATGTTTTAAATCATAGCTGTTCCACCTGCTATGTATGTATTTTCTTTAGAGACTTTACGGCCGTGGTGTTGTCGTTTTGAGTTACACGTGAGGACGTTCTTTCAAGGTGGACTATATAAAAATATTGTGTATTACAAAAATTAAGCGTCGCATTTAGAGCGTGATGAGTGTTTGTTGTGTTATTATATTTACATGCTAACGTTGCACACGAATTGTAAAAATGCATTGCGCAAATTCGAGTTACGTAACGCTTGTGTTTTGGTACACGTATAAAATATACGAACTCCGTATACTGTAATTATGGAAAATTGGCGTTGGTCAATCTAACGGTTAACTCAAACCCGTTTGCGTTTAATTCATTTTTTTTTATTTAACGTCATGCATTATTTATGATTTAAATAATATATAATTCAATGCAAACATATAATTAAATGCATATTAGTATATACATACTGCGAACTAAGCAAAATATTGTTGCCTTTGTTCTTCATTCACGAAATCCTTTTACAAAAGAATCTTATTACAACAAAATAAACCACTGCTTTGGTTGTGTTCCAAGTTTCGGATATGGATCTATAGTGTTCGCCCTAAAATATGATAATGTATTACTTACCCTTTTGAGCCTTTGCTCCAAATACCACTTACTACTAGTCTAAATATATCCTTTTTTTCCTTTATGGCAAATTGATATTCATTGTTATGATTGATGTTGAGGTTCTCAGTATTCGGTCGATCAGATTTATATTAATGTGTTTCAATATACATCCATTTTTACTTGGTGTGTAATTTTTATTTTATTTGCTTAATAATCTCACGCAAAAGATTGGAGATAATAAATTAGCTAGTAACTTTTAGCTGTTTTGCGAGTTTCTCTTAGGTTTTGAATTATTGTAAATTATAAGTTAAAATTAAGCTCTTCATCACTTTTTAAGATATAAATCTATATTATTTATGCCGAACGTATTTATTTTTCGAGTATAAAGTTTTAAATTAAATCACAATAGACTTGAAATTTGCCATACAATTTGTGTAATTACGAGTAAAATGTATACATACTTTATTCTGGCAATATGGCATTGCATACGTAGTCTTACATTGTTGCGAAGATGGGATTGAACTTTTGAAATTCAGATGTCTGCTTAACTGGACGTAGTCGAAGTAAGAAGCGGCTGAATCCTCGGGTTTCTTAGAGTCGTCTCAGTGTAGCTCCGCTTCGGTTAATAAGTCGGAGTAGTGATTGTGAATTCTCGACTATTTTAGATTCTCGAGATTGAATTTTTTGTGATCTTTGTGTTGTTAACGTTCTCGAGGAATATCATACATTATTTTTTTAGAATGTTTTAAATTAAATACTGAAATAATACGAGACTAAACTTTTTTATTTTTTATAAATGGTTCAACGAATCACAATTTATAACAAGAAAAAAAATTATATAAATATATTTAAGAATAATGACTATTGAATTCTTCGATAATCTTGTTTTTTTTCGACATGGAATTTCCAGTGATTGAAAAGTTTCTCTCGTTCTGTATCGACGTTGGTTTTATTGTATTTAATGCTATTTTTAGAAGTTTTATATTGTCTGTCAATTTTCCATCTCTTTTGTCCGGAAATGTTCAACGGCTATTTGGTTCATCTTTGGATTCACGCTCTGAAGGATAGTGTTGTATTGTAATTGTTCTTCTATTGTTAATTTTACTTCATGCTGTGTCTTTTTCTTGGGCTCAATGTTTAATTGATGAAATAGCTGTTTCAGTGTGGTTTTTACTAAAATTTATTGAAAATTAAGTCGTCGCTATCTAAATTGCAAGTACTACATTATAATTACATATTTTACATATGAGGCGTTTAGAGCACAAAGGGCGAATTCGACAAATGACCATTTAGAGAAAAATGAGATTATTTTTTTTATATGTAGGAGAAGTCAACAGCTATCTATCTCTGTCGTAACTACTATGTAAGTACGAAAAAGATAGATATTATAATGTTGAGTTCGTATTTTGTGCTCGTAACCAGAACGCCAAAAATCAGTATGACTAATCTTTTGATTAAATTTTGCGAAAAAAATTTTTTGCTCAGAAGTCGAGTTTGTTCTTTGTGCTTTGTGAACGCCTTACATGTGTATTACTAGATCAAATAAATACTACCAAAGTACTATTTGTACACCTACTAAGTATAAAAAAATAGTAAGAGCCGATTGAAGTAATTATGATTGTGTGTTTAATAATAATTTATTATTGTGATATGCAATTTTGAATTAATTGAGGATGCATGGTAATATATTCAAAACCTCAATCATACGTGCTGAATGAATTAAACACTGATATGTCAATTATCGAGAAAAATACGTTCATTATGTGCGCGTTGGCCGTATCCGATATCAAACACAAATCACTCAATCAATCCAATGTTCGCACAAGAACAATTACCTCAGTGCGGAAAAAATCGATTTGATCAAAAGCATTTAAAAGCCTCGGCGGGTGCGCCATTGTTGCCAAACAAAACATTTAGAATGTGAATAAACAAAGAAATTCGATTTCATGAACAAACGACGAAGGTCACAGCGTCCTCAGAGCTCAAAGGCTAAAAAACTTACAAAAACAAAACGAATGAAGATCCAGAAACATTAGTTTTGGACCTGAGCCAATACGTCATATCCGAATCATAGGAATTATGCTAGTCTTTATTTAGATTTATTCGCTCGGGGACTTTGGGATAAGGTAGTCAAAATTCCGGTACCGTAGGTGAACTAAGGTCAAGATCGTTAGTGCTTAAAGGCATAAGGTCTATCGAGGCAGATACGATCTGTACCTGCACACTGTGGCGAGTTTGACGACCCGTCCGTCAGGTTATGACCAGATTTTTGTTTGGATTAAATTTTTAATTAGTTCCAGCTTGTTAAATACGATTAAAAGACGTTCCGAGGGTCGAGCGCGAGGAGATGTGTCGAGGTCTGAGGTCTGAAAACGACCTAGCCGTGACTTTGGCCCAGTTGGATCCCGGCGCGGAAGCTCCTTGAACTCTTCGCCTGGAAATATACAACGGGACCGACTTTCCCCGGTTATGTAAATCTCAAGGATTCGGACCTCGGCTCCCGAATTTTAAAAGACGGCCTCGCGTCGCGTTCTTTTTTGGAAACTGCGACTCTCCTGAGGTCATTGAGGCAGACAATGAACGCCGTATTTAAACCGGTATCGATCGGGACGAACGGCGTCATCTGATTTATAGATGTTTAATTTCGTTTCAATGATTTTCTAGACTAAAATATATATGAGATGGTTCATAAGGTCCGCTATGATCGCCAAGAAAAACATACATTTTCTGCTGCTGGTTACAAAAAAATAATTTTGTACGAGTCACTCTTTTTAAAGATGCAAAGAACATAATATTAATGAGTTTGTATATGTGCAGCTTCAGATATGACTTTAATCTTTAATTAATGAATTTGAGTGTATTGTTATAATAATTAATATTTTAATTATAATTCCGATTGATCATATTTTTCTAGATAAAGAATTTCCGTATTATGCAGCAATCAATATGCAATTGTTGAATAATAATAAAAACTCCCAGATTGATTTGGGTTAGACTGCGATTTTCTTGTTCGCATGCATGTTAGGCCGTCTTACGGGGGGGCTTCGAAGGACCAGCGAAACGTTTGGTTGTTGACTGTTTGAATCCTTTATTTCACTTTTCTATTTATTCCATAATACGTAAGCTGAGCCCGCGTCGGATCTGCAAGCCCACCAGTGTGTAGAGTAAGTTCAAGCATATTCGGATTCTCTCTCTTTACAAAAAAAATAGAGTCGCTGTGAGGCTGGTTGATACACAATCGACTACCTTTCAGCATCGCTAAGTGTTACGTTGTCACATTTTTAGATCATCTTGCCTGCCGAAATTGACGCATTGGGACAACCTGTCAAGTTATGAATTTACCATAATAGTTCATACAATAAATTAAATAAATATTTGATATAACAATTCATACTAGTCATGTTCCAAATTAACCAGAACAATGGTTTTTCGGAAATAGCCGATTTTTACAAATAAAGTGCAACCTTCTTCCGTCTTATTGAATAAAAACCAGACTCGTTTTAAAACCTCTTAGTCTTTGATGCAATATATTCTGTTTATATTTTTTTCCGAATAACGAGTGTTAACTGCTGCAGAAAATTCCAAAAAAAATATGAGTAAATACGTGCTAATAGGAACACATACTTCCGCTGTCTTCCCGCCGGTGCTTCATACACGTCTTGCCAGTGTACCGCGTAACTCCATGATATCCAACCAAATCGGCCCCAACACATTATTAAAAAAATCCAATTTAATAATGCTGTAAAGATCGTAACAAACAATATTCTGATAACATTAGATCGTGGTAATTTGTAGGATTATCGACAAATTTTCATTCAAAGTCCGTTAATATTTTTGCCGTATAAGGACAGTGCATGTTGCAAAAATAACTATAGCATGTTCTTTTAATTTAATGATTGCTCAGATCTGTCGTTAATATCTCGTCTAATTTGAGCAATTATAAAATTAATAATATCACGAATGTTCCACTAAAAATATGCCATGTTTCTTTGAACTTTTGAGAATTACTGCTGCTGTATTATATAATAAGTTGCAGGTTAACAGTTGATACTGCGATTTTTTATTTATGCCTTTTTATTTGTGTTCTTTAATGCTTCAGTGTTACGAAGATACGATTTCGGACCATCAAATTTATTTATCCTTGTACACGTAGAATTAAATAAAAGCAAAGAAACAAAGTCGTGAGCAATCATAATCATACGCGGACATCACTGTATCATTATACAGTAATGTTTAAGGATAAACGTGATTAATTCTCTTGCTCAGGAAAAAAGTGTTGCCGTTTTTCCGCTGTGCTGCTTTTCCTCGTGTCCTTCCGCGAGAACCGTCCTTTGGTGACTCACCGCAGACTTTCTCGCGTGTTTGCTTCCTTTTGTGTGTTTTTTCTTCTTTATTCGCGCAGTTTCTCTTCCTATATTACAGTGACTGTGTCTGGCCGAGGCTGAGATTTCGTTCCAGCCGGCTGAGAACCTCAAGGCCCCCGTCGAGTCTTTTGTGCTGCATCGTCGGCCATCCCTCGTCGGTTTATTCAATTATTTTATTATTGCTTATTATTCTTTAGCTGCGAGATTCCTCTCTTTTTGCCTTTGAACGGCTACGAACGAGCATAAGACAACACACAAAGACCGGAGGCGGAGTTGTGACTATACATATGGTCAACGCACTCCCAAGAAACACAATATTAGCAAAGCAAAACACCAGAGAGAACGAAGGTCGTTAAGTCATTTTTAATGCATGCACGGCTGCATTGCGTCGTTTGACGAAATGTATTTACATAATCTACATGCATTTTTAGATCTGCTGTAAAATCAACATCCTTGAATGACTTTTCGTTGATCAATGCGGTGCTTAATCGTTCGTTTCAATTGATAGGGTAATAAACATATATAGGTCATTGTGTTGCGAATCATTCTACAATTTCCAATTAAACTAGACGTTGCGATTAATATAATGACCGAGAGCGAAAGTGAAACCTTCGCTAGTTCAATACCTGCGGTTGAATAGTCACTTTTTTATTTCAAATACAATAATGAGTGTCATTAAGCTCTTAACGTTTATGCGTATTTATATAAATTGGATGCTTCATTTTCTATTTTATGCGAAATATAACGGTTCAAGTCACATTAAATCAATTTTAGGCACATCAAAATGCATATTGTAATATAATTATATAGTATGTAAAAGCATACACAATGTATGTTATTAATACATATTGTGTCAGAGCACGCGCGTTCAATGCTTCTCAAAGCGTGTGTACTTTTAATAATATATGTAATTGGTTACATAATTTTTCCGTCGATCTTTCAATATTATCAAGCTTATTTTCAATTGTTGCCCGATGCATATATTCTATTTTATTGTATTATTATCAACCTTCTCACGGTAAAGACCGTTGAAAATAGATCCAAGATAATAAATTCGCGTTCTTTTATAATTCGACACGCAATTTTCCCCCTATAAGCGCAACCAGGATATATCGCTTTAAAACATTTATCTATCGCCATTGTTCGCCCGCGGCGAGTTTTGGAGTTCAAGGATGAACCCACTGCGGTTTTGGTGCTCAAGGACGTTTGTGTACTCGCGCGCCTTTTTCGTACGCCCAAAAAACATCTGGTGCCAAAAGTGTGTCCTTCAACTCACTTTACTACTACGATCCCATCGATCTGCGCGGGGCAACGTCCTGTATAACATTTTCGCCCCCGCGGGTACTCCGCCCCCGTGGTGGGCCTCCCCGTGCCCAATTTCCCCCCGGAAGTGGGCGGGAAAACCACCTACTTCTCCCCGAGGCTGCTAGGAAGTAAGGTCCAAACCGAAGGATATGATAAGGGCAAGCTCTGTATTTACGCGCGCATTACGGTTGCACGAAGGGTGCATTATTATCGTTATCGTATGCATGCATCACTTTATGTTTCTGTTCCAAGTGCAATGCGGTTTTATGGATCTTATGGCGATTTATATATACGATATTAGCGATTAATACTTCACCACCTTATTAGGTAATAATAGATTAGAAGTCAAAGTAGCTAGATTAAAAAAAATGAGCGGAGAAATTGTATTCTATACCTTATTTAAAAACTTTTATGCCTGCACTACACTCTCTGAAAGTTGTCCGAACCGTAGTTACAACTGAAGTCGGCCGAGACTTACGACCACACTACCGCAAATTTCATATGCCGTCCGGGCGACGGTAGTGAATGACGTCCTGACGGCGGCTTCTTTCACGTACAGCTGGCATATTTGCCCGCGATCGAAAAATGTGACAAATAATCGCAATTTTTAAATTGTCATTTTATTAAAATTACGCTACTGCTAATTATAAAAGTTTGTGTGGGCACTCACCAGTACAATATCAGTGAATACTTTTCGGTCGTAAATATTCAATTTATGCAAAATCTTTGTCGGCTTTTGCAAAATGCCATAAGGCATAAAAATGATACTTCTGAATACGAACACCACATCTGTGACTATCCTAGAATTTGTCGCCATCGATTCTAAATAAGAATTCGTTATGGTGTGACATTTATATAAACCGATCTAGGAAAATACATAACGATATTCGAAACGATTTTTTTTTACAAAATCAAGTACCACTAATTATTTTTTAATTATTTAATTTTATATAATAAAAAATATAATAATGATATCTGTTAGAAAAATATAATTAATCCCTTTTGGTGCCCTAAAATATTCAAAGATGTCAGTAAGAGTCTGTTGAAGTCCCCGATAAGCATGTGGTATTATAACTTGACCACGTGACCACGATACAGCGCTCGACATGCTTGTTAACCATAGGACGCCTACGCGCATACTAAAATTAAAACCGTGTTACTCGTTTTATCTCAGTTTGCGAAACACCATATCATTATCTCTCTCACTCTCGTGCCTTAACACGCGAGAGAGCGAAAGGGGAAGAATCTCACCGCTCGCGCTCGAAAGAGCAGCTCCGACTTCGGTCCCTTTCACTCCGGTCCTTTTGCCGACAATGTTCAGAAGCGCTCGAAGTCGACTGAATTACCTCCCGTTCTCGGTAACCTCGGACAACTTCCGAGAGATTTTAGAGCGGATAGAACCGAACTCGACCGAAGTAACCCACTATATTCTCCTTCCTTGGCCAACCTTGGCCAACTTCCAGAGTGTAGTGCAGGCATTAAAGTAAACAAAATCGTACTTCTATAAGGCTCAATAATAACATGTAAATATTTTTAAAATAGAGGTAAAATAACTATTTTCATTAGTTCAATCAGTAGTTTTTCATTGTAATTTAGAAATGGTTGGTAACAATTTTTTTGTATAAAAATTGGTACAAAAACGACGATGCTGTCTTCGGTAAATTTATTGTTTTAAATTATCTTGTTATATATTTATTTAAAATTATTCAAGAAAAAATTTAATTTTATTTGATGACTAGAAGATTGCCCACACAAAAATTCCACACAGCGAAAATTTATTGTTCGATTGTCTAATGTTTTACTTTTAATTACAACTGCTTTATATTCTTAGTAAAAAAAAATTTTCGATTAGGAAATATAAGTGTATCATCATACCAATGCAAATATTTTTAAAACATATTTTAAAATTAAAATCATATTAAAACCATAAATAGTATATTAAATGCATAAAAAGTACGTATTATATTTGAGATTATACATACATTGAAAAACCGGTTAACCAAGTCAAAAAAGCCGATTTTTAGTTTTTTTTTTTAAATGCTTTTTTGTGGAAAGTAGATGCCAAAATAATTTTAATGTACAATGGCATTTTATTGTACGAATGGAGCAACAAGTTTTGTCCTATTTTTTTTTTTTTTTATTTTTTTTTAAATATACACAAAAGTGATGAAAAATATAGCATGTTTAACCTTTGATTACAAGGTTACATAAAACCTAAATGAAATAATATTAGTAATTAAAAAATTTGGGGTACTCACGTCCCTCCATTCGTACAGGCTGAGTTAATAAATAAAAAATAGCAAAGATAAACGGTAAAAATTAGATACTCATTAAAACAATTTCATGAGAAGGACGCGATCGCATATTTTTACATTACAATTCAATACCTGATAAAATTCCAGAAATTATAAAATGTACATTCGCAGAGTTTGCTAAAAAGTGTTCTTTTAAAAGACACGAACGTAATTTATTTTTTTATAAAAATACTGGTATTATGTTATCGCAAATGGAAATATGACCACCATTGCCGCTTTTGCGATTGTCTGTTTTTCTTTTGCTACCTTATTCGAATTCTACAAGAATTCTTTTATACATTTTATGGGATTGAACTGATCAATATTTTTTACCTGAGCTACACACGTAATATTATATTATAAATAATGTACGAATTTCACAAATCCTGATATTTGCTAGTGAAATAGTAACTAAAAATATATTTATATTCGTTTTTAAACTCTTTAAATGTTTACTGAAAAAGAACAAATATAGAAGAAACTTTAAAATTCATTAATAAATTCTAAAACATTATGAGGGGAGAAAGCATTTTAAAATCAGTAATTACGTTAATTTTAATTTTGTTGCACTCCTTTAGGCTTTAATACTGATAAAGCACGGAAAAGTGTGAAATTAATCGATTTAACGAGTATATGGTCTAATTCGTTATGGCAAACTATTTTGATTACTTGCATTGTTTTTGTTTACTCGTTAAGTTGTGCAATATTCTATCGGTTTATTTAAGACTAATAGAGGCCAATCGTTTTTCCACATGTTTCTATATATTCTGAAATAAAAGGTAAAATGTTATTTTTTTATTATCATTCGAATCGATAAAAAAATATTACTTCAAGACAGGGTGCAGAAACATTCATGCAGTTTAAGTGATATAGTACCTTCCATTACGGAATATAAGAAGCACCCCCCTCCCATATAATTTAACTCTTGATTTCGCACAGTTGTCTAAAGACATTTTGAATCTTTCGCCACCTTGACGACAATGTAGTGCATCCTATCTGACCTGTATAAATTTATTCAACTCGTTTTGAAGCGTCATTATTCTTCATGCACATTTCATGCATGCTAGACGCACTTTTTCGGTCAATAATGTTTTTTTAAATATACGTTTGCATACACTCTTCCTCAAACCACAAGGGTTGTCCACAATTATGTATTTATATGTTTCACAGATACTCATTGGTAATATTCACAGCAGTTTTAAGCTTATCATGTAGGCGTATTTGTTTTATCACTTGACCTAACCAAGATAGTTATTTTTATCCTATTTCAACTGATGATTGGTTATATCTACATACTAAAATTTCTGTTGTCGATAACCTAATTGACAAATACACAATAATATCGCATTTCTAACTTGAACTAAATTATGACGATTTGGCATTTTAATTTTTATAAATATTGTAACCATGAAACTGATAGGAAATTAGATAGATAATTATTCAAAAACAATATAGACATACTCCAAAATAAGTGATTAAAAATTCTGAAAAAT
This sequence comes from Plectrocnemia conspersa, assembly GCF_051122295.1. Lineage (NCBI taxonomy): Eukaryota > Metazoa > Arthropoda > Insecta > Trichoptera > Polycentropodidae > Plectrocnemia > Plectrocnemia conspersa. Next base: position 12,802,248 of record NW_028277167.1, read on the forward strand.
CCAATCGATTTTTTAAATACTACTACTGTATTTATATGAATGTATGTACATACATGTTGAAAACATATTCATTTTGCATCACTGTCGTGGAAAAAGGTTAATTTCTAAGTTCCATGATTATTTGTAAAATCTTTCCGCGAATGATTCAGTATAAATTTGTGCTTCTTTATTTAAAGTCGCTTCCTCACTGCTGAGGATCGTGTTTCGAGTGTTGGATATTTTGATTGATAAACAATGTATGTACACTACTGATTTATTGTGCGGATTTAAATATATTATACGAAGAAATGTTAATACGGTGTAAGATAGTGCTAGTTAAATATTAATTTAAATTAATTATCATCCATATACAAAAAAAAAGACACAAGATACGACACAGAGCCATATTGTCTGTAACAAATGTACGTTACAAACCTCACAAAGTATACATATTAATGGCATGTTGTAAGCGAATCTCGATTTAGAATCTAAACATACACAAAGGCGAGCACGTAAGCCTACGTATAAACATTTTCGCAGGAAGTTTTCCGCAAGTAACAAAAGGGATTAGGAAAACTCGCCAGCGGAAAATTTATGCGAGACTCGACCGGATGACTGGAGAGTTTTCAGAAAATAAATTTCACGTCTCGAAAGTTTAACTCGATCCGCCGGAAAAGGCGTTTGTTACCAAATGACGGCGCATATTGCAATATCAATTATGTACTCTATATAGTAATCTGTAATTACTTCACAATATACAGCGACGTCGCAGTTAAAGTAGGACGCGCTAATGGCGTTTCAATTTTACTATAACGTAAAAATAATTGCATAATTGAAATTTGGAATTAATTGGTGCGCTGATAATTGGAGTGCCGTTAAGATAACTGAAATTAGATGACTAATTCGTTTTATCCCTAAACCGTTCCACCAAATGGTTTAGATTGTTTAAAAAATTAGTTATAATATAATAAGTCAAAATCAAACTCGTGTGGGGCTTATAATGATCGCTTTTATGAAATTTTGGGCTATGGTTTTTTTTAAGAAATTCAAGCCGATATATTTTTTTATTATTTTATATTAAATTTTCAATATTTAATATGTACGACCTAGCTCGATTTTAATTATACATTACGATTATCATTCGCGAGATTAGGAAAATCAAAGCAATGCTAATCTGTAATGATCGATCGTAAATATAATTAGTTCCAGCCTTCCAGACACGATAGAAATAAATAAAACACTCCATATGGAATTTGTACCCTGGTCTTTCAGGTCTAAAATAATAACATAAAGTTCAATTCAAGCCATTACTATCAATGTAAAATTTCAATGTACATAACCATTTCAATGGGCACGGTTTTAAAAATTTCCAAAAAAAGTAAATCTTGTGTATGTTACAAAAAAAAAAAAAAAAAATAATAGGGACACATTCCAGCCCTTAACTGTAACTTAAGAAAAATAAAAATAATAAAATTAATATCACACAGTATGTCACAATTGTTTCCTAAAAGGTGCTATTATATTATAATTAATATAAATCATAGTATATTATTATTTAAAATAATCTTATCAATTGTTTTTCACGTAAATTGAAACTTTCATCTTAGTGAAAAAATAGTCACACCGATTATTTATAAATGCAAGTGTAAAGTGCTAGTCCATAGCCCAATGCGTTACAATTATGAACTTTATTAATATTGCATTTTTTTATTATACACAAGCACACTTCTATGAACTAACAATTTTTATAAATGTGTGTAAAAGTATTTTTCTTATTTAGTGCATGTGTTGTCTTTGACGCAATATGTTTTTATGCGCGTGTACAAAATGCATAAATTAATCAGAAAAAATCGATTTGATTCAAATTAGTTTAATATTAGTTCCACTCCAACCTTTTTATAAAACTATGTTTTTTATCATAACGGAATTCAGTTAGTACATTTCTTCATAGATAATGATTGTATTGTGCGTTTTATTTCAAAGTTCAATCAACTCTCATGTTGCATCGATTATTCAACGTCACACGGTAACAAAACACAATCTGACGTTACTTCCATACACATGATGACATACGACCGACGTATCGTTTTCATCTTATCGCCAAACTATGCACGTAATTGCTGCATATTATGCAATCGTTAATTTTTATTTATCTGGCGGCACCGTTACTCTTCGAAACTAAACGCGAATAAATTAGCATACGCGGCGTGTTTCCTTCCTGTCGTCAATTTTACCGGTTATACCAGTATCGCTATGCGCGCGATAAGGACGTTAAAACTTTGGGAAAACGTAGTTTTCTACTTTTGAGCGTTTTATAGGCGGGAACCGTAACGGAACTGGTAACAGTCCGGCACGCTCGGCCACGCGGAAAACCCTCATCATCATCATCGACAACAACACTGACCGGCCTGTCCTGACTGGATGCTCTTTTTTTACACCTGACCAGGCCTCGGGTTCGCAATTAAAAAATGCAGGAAGCGAAATCTGACCGAGATTGTCAAAGTTTAATGTGCACGTAGTTTGTCGAGCTTCGGTCCGACCGGTGATTGTTCAATTGTGGCGCTTGACCGTGACTGTTGTTAACGTCAATTATATCGAACGTTACACGGTCGTATAATTCCATTAACGAGAATGCTTATAATAAGCTCCGGACAAAACGGCTGTATTAGAAAGTGGACAGACTGCGACCGCAACGTCTAAAATGTTGATGATAAATATTTTGATTCGGATGTGAAAATCTGATGGTATGAAGCACGTGACTAGTCTTAAAGAAATGTTGTTTATTTATTTTTTAAATATAATAAACATGGCAAGAGAAACTGCCATTTCATGGTGTTCATGTCAATGTCATTTAAAAGTGACTTTTTGGTTTGTATTGTATACATTTGGCTTTAAATTGGGCTATTAAATTAAACAAAAACCTCTTGTAAACTTTATAATGCTTATGGTATGTGTACTGTTAAAGAACGCACTGTTCAACAATGATTTTGAAAAGAGGCTTTAAGATGAAGAAGGGTGTGTTCGTCCTTTTTCATTTGATTTTCATTAGTAGAATCAGAACCATTCCAGAACCAATTCCAGAGCTTGCACAAAAGTTACGCGTTTCAGTACCACTCAAAAATGCTTTAAAATGGGTGCCATATGAATTAAATAAAATCAAGAAAATCGTTACGAACTTTGTTCTGCAATTTTTTCAGTAATTTCTAGTGTAACGTGCGACATAAAGTTGATCATGTATGACAACAGAAAGCGCTCTGCACATTGATTGGACGGAATTGAAGTTCTAATGCACTTCATGAAAACTATATTTTTTTGGTCAATCTAAAATGTCAAATTGCACGACAATGTAGCAACCACAAGTCACACCATTGACTCTTCAAAAGTTAAATATGTTTGGCTATTTTTTATTTTATTTAGATTATCACTTTCATAAACATTTCGACTTGGGTGGTTAGCTCTTTTTCAGTAGTTAGACATATTAGCAACTGAAACCCTTACCTAGTCAGACTTACAATTAAAAAATGGATCCATTATATTTCAGGTTATCAAATCCAACTTCAATTGCATTGATTGTCTTGTCTACTACACAATTGAAGAATTCAACTTTGATATTTTTTCAATATGTGTAGGTTCAACACAATCGAATTGTTACTTTACTTTTTCCCGTCTGCAATCAACTTCAGGTATTTCAAGGGCTGTTGATAATTCACGAGCTGCAATTTTCATTAATTTGAATCCATTTTCTTTGTAATTTAAGAAAAAGTCAAAAGAATGACATTTCAAATACTAATTATAGTTTTAGAACTTTTATTAGGTCAAGTATAAAATATTTCTCTCAGGGGAAAATAAGCGGAAGCAGAAGTACAGACAGATGTCGCATCACACATATTTGAAACATAGTTTGTCTGCACTTTGATGTTACATTATTAAAAAAAATATGATAGCTATCCTTACCGATTACTACTATGGACTTCTGATATATAAAGGTCTGAATAAAGTATATTCAAACCGAATTTTGGTCAATAGGAGGGCGCAAAAACAATTATCACTTCTCAGAAGTCAAAAATTCACGTTAAGTAAGTCGTAATATTGTTATAAAAAATCTTAATATGAATGTTGCCACTGCAACGGCACGATTTTCTTGCTTTTGTTGTGAATTCTAAACAGGGACGTCCTCTCCTTGAATTTGGCTAGAAAAATGCATCATTTAATGAAATGCTATGAATCTTGTTCTGTACTCATGTGTACTATGCCAGCTTTTTTTATACACTTATATTTCGTTTTACGCAATTAAAAAAAAAAACATTTATTTTTTAAATACCTTAAATCAAACATATCTGATTGCAGTGTAGTACAGTTATATTCAAACGCATAGGTTAATGATATGGTTTACTCCCACTAATTGTACTTGACCTACATCTTAAACCTCTCTCACTGCCTATGTAGTGTGTTGAATTTAAAATTTTTTAATATTTTTATTCTGTATAAAAATCAAAGCTATAAAATGGATATGTCTTATATTGATTTTAAATGTTTTAATATTACTGTTAAATAATTTAATGTTATTTTATTTACATTTGCATTCGTATTGTTTATTATTAGTACGCAATTTAGTGATCTTTGACATCGGATCAGACTTTATGCTTCGACTCTCTTATCACCTCAACACAATGATAAAGCTATTCGTAACGTGGCACACCTTTTCACGTCTTTATAATGTGTAATTTGGATTCATATCTAGTTCTAGTCATATTTTTAATGTTTTTTATTTTTCAATCAACATTTTGCTCCAATATATATGTATGCAATTACGTATACACGTGTCAATGACTAAAGCATTAAAGCTTCTTTGTTAACACGATCATTGTTTAAATTTTGAGTCACAAAATTATAACAAAGATTTGGTGCACAGCTCAAATGTCATTATGACGATACACCTGTATTATGTCGAAAGCCAACAGCCAGAATTTTTGTGATTGTTTTTACATCTGCACGTTCATGTATCGACTCTCGCTTTGATTCCCTCGACACGTTGCGAATTTATAGTTTTTCCCGTTTAGACGTGACTTTTGAGTCCGCTCTGCGCCTGCTTCATATTTTGTAGGATCCTTTGTATTCCAGTCCGCTCCTTTTCAAGCCCGCTCTTGTGCAACTGGAGAATGCTCCAGCATCTGTTCATATTGTGAATGAGGAGCGACAACACCTGCTCTTTTTACTTGCTTACATATGTACAGCAGCGAGATTTAAAAAAAATAAGAATCTTATTTTGCCCTTTGACTTTAAAACATCTATGTAAAACTTATATATAAAGACGTAGAACGCGAAAACGTTTAAATTATATATTAAATAAGTAATTTTAATGCGTTTTATTGCTTAAATTTAAATCAGAAATTAAAGTTGCATGAAAATTAATACTGGCCTCTGCGTTTTTGAAAGAAAAATAAGTTAAACATTTTTGCGACTTATGACCTTTCATTGTGCTTCAAATAAAATACCAGTTGATAATTAAAACGAAGTGTTTTAATCAGAAATATTTGGGTAAATGCGAGCAGATGGCAAAGTTTGCGATAAGGCGTTGAAGATTGTCAGCTTCGTTGCGCGGAGCGCGTGTCATTTTAGTAATTTATTGGTGAGCGTTCTGCACAATACGATCGTTCATAGCATCCTCGAATATGTCTCCGTTCTCTGAAATCCCACTAAAGTTAATGTGAAATTACAGAAAAAACTCTCAGATATCTATAATTGTATCCTATTGCCTTTTTTCTATGAGGATTCGAATTTAATTCATTGTGTATACAATAAAGCACTTTTTTAAATTGCTGAATAGTAGTGTCGAAAATCAGTTGTGGGATGTAGAATGACCGCGATTCAGTGGCGTAGCTAGGGTATGTGCCGCCCGGGTCGATCCTTAAAATTGCCGCCCCCCCCCCATACATTTTTTGCCAGGTCATAAGATCAGCATTTCTTAAAATAATAAATTGGTTATTATTAAGCTCTTGTTATTCGTGGATTTATATATGTTTTAGTGCATTCACGGTTAAGAACCACACTAGACGATCGCATCGCGAATATGCCGCCCCCAAGCAAGTGCCGCCCGGGGCGGCCCGCCCCCTCCGTCCCCCCATAGCTACGCCACTGCCGCGATTGCGTCCCTTATTCTTAACCTTGTTAGCCAGGACATCAGCCCTCGAGAACGCTCACCTTACATAAACCATACAGTTTCTCAACAGGCTTGCTACCGCTAATTTAGCGCAAAAAAACATTTTTTTTTTAATTTAATGTTTTAAATTTTTATTAAAAAATGTGCTTCTTAAAAAGTTATTTTATTAATAATGTGTGATAATGTACATAGAAAAATATAATATAATCATACACATATTTTTTATTATATGATCATACAAATCGAGAAAATGTGAATTTTCATTTCACGAGAAATGAAGAACATCGAGAAACCATAATACCTTTTTGTGAGTAAAATGTCCTAAATTTTCACAATCTCGATATCCTATTTAAAGCAAATTTGAGTTTAAAGTTTCAAAATGGTTCTTGTTTTTCTTTAATTAAATTTCCCAAGGCTCATAATAAATCGTTTGAATTTGTCTGTGGTTTTAAAATCACTCGAGGTATACTAAAATTTGATCGAATCAATGTAAGTCAAATAAACATTTCTAGCTCTAAAGAAGGACATTTTACTAAAACCTGGAAAGCGCTTACTAATTGAACACAGAGATTCAAATCTTAATTACAACTTTATTATACTGATGGATAAGTACAGCAATGCATCTAATGCTTAGATTCTAAAAATAATATAATATTAGCATTGGCTTTTGCATATGAGATGATAATGAGTTTTTGAGACTCGTGTCAAATCACCAAGACTAAACTAACGGATGCTGCTGGTCTTATATGTTGTTAACGCCTGAAAGTGAACACGCCGGAAAAACTGGAAAAACCAGATCGTTTCGATAATAACATCGTCTTCTCCCGACTACCTATCGTCGTAGACATTTGCATAATTTCTATGTCCCGTGCGTTGTGCATATGTGAAGTAAATTTATTCATTGGCGACGATGGTTACATTCTTTACGAGCGTAATCAATGGGTGTATGTTAGTTATTTTTGCATGGAACGATTTTATGGACTAGAATCGATCGATTATGCGATATAAAAGTACACGTCGAGTTTGCGGTCAATGCGGTTTTAATTTTATATGTGATGAGCTCTCAAAGCAACATACTAGAAGTGCGTCCAAATTTTTTTTACTAATATGGTGTTTAATTAATTCCACGTCTCTTATTCAATGTTTTTGGCTATGATGAGCTGGTATCATTTATATGGTGCACATATTCATATTTGTATGTGTATTTTATAAGGCCATAATGATAATGTAATTTACATCTATTGCTTCCAAGACACATTATTATTAATGTAATAAGTTCAACCAAATCACGAGAAAGTGAAACATGCGTTTAAGTGTCGATTATAAAAAACTCTTAACCAACAAAAGCGCCTTGAGATCGTTGCTGGCAAATGACCAAAAAATAATAACGGTCCAATTAAGTGTTCCGAGCAGAATATTTCGAAACTGATTCGCTTTTGAGATTTGCATTCCTTTTCAAAGACCTTGCGAAAATCGCGAAGGAAATTGGACCAAGGACCGGAGAGTTTCGTTCGCGTGCACTTTTGTTCGCCGAGTGAAAACAACAATTTGCTATCGACCATTCGTCGAAATGCGATCTGCTCGACGAGTAACGTAATATCATGAATGAAAATTACTACTAGCAATCGTGACACGAAGTCAAGATAAGCTTCTCGAGAGAAAATGAGATAGCGTAAACAATGAACAGATAAAACAGAGGCGAAATAAATAAACGCAGCTCGATAATCACGTAGACATAAATGTTTTCGTAATACATGTACCACAAAATTTCATGCCATTATCAATCTTAATTATATTATTTGTATGGCGGTGTTGATTAAATTACTTTTGCATAACTATTTTATTTAAGTAAATAAAAAATCTTCTATTTTCTTATAAAAAATAGATTGAAACCTTATCGAAATCAAAATTGATAATATCCCGGAAATTCAAATGCAATTTTACATATGTACATATGTGGCAAATATCCTGTTTCATTAGAATTCATATGCATTCGAGTCACTGTGCCGACAGCAAACGAGGAAAACATATTACGTATTACATTAATAATTTTGTATAACTCTTGATGAGACTCAATAAGCTCTCATTGTGTTATTTATTTTTAGAAAACGCGTTTTTTTTCAGTCGTTAGTTACGGTCGTGATGGTTATTTTTTAACCTCAACCTTTAATGCTCATCGTGAACTTTCGCTTTCTGTGTGCATTTGCGATCGGAATAGCTAATGTGCCCTTTTCATAGCGTCGTTTCAGCGGTTGCTGCTTCGTTTTTAGCTCTGTGCGATTGTGCAAATTTTAAAGGTGAAGGATAGCGTTCCCGTCGTTTCGCAGAAGAGCGACCCCAATCTATAACGTTAGCAAGTAAACGAGATACGCTTGGTTAGATTGTATATTGGAACCTTGAACGTTTGCTTTGGTGTCGTGTCGATCCATCAATAGCACCCCGTGTTTGATCAGGTTTTATTCGAGACACTTGTGTAGACGTTAGCGTAATCGTGATGTTGTTGTGAAAATGAAATATATATAGGTTTCACGGTGTCAATAATTGTACTCGTGACGATAAATGATGATGATTTTTTAATGAAAATGAAGGTTAAATATAATATTTTAGAGTGGAAAGTTATGTTGTTGGATCTAATCTAATCTAATATGAACCTAATTGTGATATGTTTTAAAGCAAATTTAGGTCAAGTTTTTGTTTAATTGCCATTTTGAAACATGTAAGTAGAATAAATTGTTTTTATTACGTTATTACGCATACGTAAATATCTGTATTGTATTTAGAAAATTGGAATTATATTTCCGAACAATCGTTTTTCTGGCAATTCCTTCGTAGAAATCTTCGAATCAATGACTTTCAACTCAATAATCATGACTTTTAGTACCATTTTATTATTAATAAACATTTTCTTACGTTAAAGCTAACAACTATCATCATAGGGCGGAATTCCTTCGATGTTGACAAACAATATATTTATTTCTTGCGTCTAAGAAATCATCCTTATATAGAATAATTTGCCAATTTTAAATAAGTACGTGGATAACAAATAATTATGGTTGCCGATTTGTTCAGCAAACATTGTATTTGTAAATTATAATAGTCCCCATATTTTTTCTTTACGTTCATTTATTTTAGACTATGGTCAATGTCGGTACATTCTGAAAAATCTAATATCGTTTCTATTATAAAATATATCAATAGCTGCCTCTTCGGAGAGATGCATCTCTCCGTGTCAAGGCAGTTAGTTTTTCACGCGCGCAAATTCGAGGGCGCCTCGACCCCCACCCCATCCCCGTCCGCTTTTCTCTCCCTTCCACCGATGCCCAACCCCCCCCCCCCTCCTACGCTTTCCGCGGTCGCCATGTGCGCTGCTACGTCAGTCGGCGTTCGGAGTCCGCGGCGGGAGCGTCGCGCAGCCATTCCGCGCCTGCAGCCCGTCAGATTTCGCAAAACGGGTCTACAACATCGACAATAATAACTACGATATGATCGATAAATAATTCGCCATAAAACTAGTGCGCGAATAAATTACACTCGTCCGGTTATTGTCACAAAATTCGGTTGTTTTGTTTTGCTCGCAACCATGAAGGCGCGTTGTTTGTACGCCGTCGTCGGCGCAGTGCTATTGCTACTATCATCGTCTCCGATATGCAATAATAACGGATGAGCGGTGGAGAAGAAGTTTGTGTGCGCCGTTGTGTGTTATGGCAGCTGGTGAAGTGGAAAGATAAAGTTTTGTGGAAGATTGTGGCGGAAGAGGTGGGGAAACTAGAGGGATAAGGCCGCATGCCTGCGTCTCTGCCACCCTCCAGGGTAACAGTCGTGGGACGATTCCCGATGGTGGCGCGTGACAGGTGAGATAATTTGCCAATCTTTTTATGGACCGCGTATTCCGCACATAAATCATTGACTCTTTTTTAGAACGATGCTCCCGAATGAGTCAATTATTATTTGCTAGGGCGATCGGTCTAGAAACGTATTTCCAGATTTAGCCTCTAATGAACCATTGATTCAATTTTAGTACGTCAAATGCATTTTTTATTATGTTATGGTTTCTTATTTAGTACATAACTAGCTTTCTATATTTTTATTATACGCGGAAAATATTACATCGTATTTAATTAATAAATATATTAATTATTGTGTATATAAAATTAATTATCGTTATAACAAAATAATAAATAAATTTAGCAAAGTTTAAAATCATTATGTTTTGTCCGCGTTACACAAATTTATGCGTTTTTGTATAAATTAACTTAACCCTTTAAGTATCGCCGTACATGTACGGTGGTCAATCTTTCAATGTTTTGAGGTACCACAGATAGTTATATATTTGCATATATAACTCAAGAAATAATAAAAAAATAATTATATAATATTTTTATTTAATTTAAATGATTTTTATAGAAATTAAAGCCTCTGTTAATCTACAAAAGCCGTATAATATATAATAAATATGTAAAATAAATTAGCCTAATGTAATAATTGAAAAGTGTTATAAATAAATAACGCAGTATAATAAATAAATAATTTATTTTGTATAATATGTCAGGAATTCTCAAACTATGATACATGTATCACTAATAGTACATAAAGTTATCTTTAGAAGTACACAAAATATTATGTATTAAATGTGTTCAATCTCGAATTAAATTGGTCGTACCTATTTCATCCTTATTATGACCGATATGTATGAAATTTGTAATAATGAACAGCCAGTCGCTAAGACGTGCTCTTTAATAGTAATATCCTAGTCGCGATTCGCGAAATGCTTTTATGGTGGTTTGATCCTTATTTATATGGTACGAAATTTAAAAGTGAAAGAACCCTTGTACTATATCTTTTAATTTATAATAAAGCTTTTACTGAAAGTGTCAATAAGCAAAAATATTGTATATTTTAAAATTGATTATGTGAGAATAATGTTGTTTTTTATATTCAGACAGTATGTTTTTATAATATATTACATATAGATCTGCTAGTATAAAATTCATTATCTTCTGATGTTTACATACAGTACTGTGCAATAGTTTTGGATCACCTGACCCAGTAACACTATTTGAATAATAACACTTCGGGTTTTATTATCAAACATTTTTTTCTTGTTGTCAAACAATCAACACATCTCGCAGTTTTTTTCTGTTTTTTATGAGTTAGAGGACTTATGAAAAAATGCATTTTGCGACCAAACTTTTAATGGCCTGTTTGAGAATAGTTCGTTCGTGTCCTTGTTTATTTAACAACGTGTGCTAAATATCATTTATTAACCGCCGAAATTATAGAAAATTTAGGTATTTTGACAAAAATATTTTTTATGTATTATTTTTAATGTGTTTTTTAAAAACTGGGAATAATAAAAATATTCCAAATATGCAGAATAATAACCTATTATAAATAATGATTAAGTCAACGACTACTTGCAGAATCAGGTTCATTTGAGGTAAAACAAGTTTCTGCCTGAAAGTAAATGCTAGACGATAATATAGATTTTTGTTTAAACATATTTAGGTCTATATGATAGGGGTCGGAAAACTGTTTTTAGTTATTGCCCTAAAACATGTTGGCTTAGATTCAAGCTCAAGGAGAAGATCAACATGATTGATTAATCAAATAATATTTTTTCTTGCGTATAGTTTATTTCTGACATAATAACTTTTTTAAGTCAAAGCAATTTGAATAGTGTCTTCGGTTTTTTATTTTTATGTTCATTAGAGTAGTAAATCTTTGTCTACATATATAAGTTGTAAGCAAAGGCAGTGATTTTTTTCGCTTCCGTGCAAGTTTTAAAAGCTTTTGAGACACTTGACATATAAAAAGACGACTTGCTGAAACAAAGTTTAAGAAGTATCTCAGCAAAACCTTCAGGCTCCTCCGGCATCAACTTCAAAAAATCTAACGTGTCGTCAAAATAAAAGATGTCAAAAATATCTGCGTCTCAATTACTAAAAAATAGTACAGATATTTATACATATTTTTTTCCATTTTACCCATTTTGGGGTAATTTACATTGGTTTTCCGACCACCGCTTTATTGAGTACATTTAGCTCTTAATTAGTTTTTTGATACCATATTAGAACGGCCTAGATAATTAAATTAACCATTCCGATATTTATCGTTGAAATTAGGAAAAGCTACGAGTGTACGAATAATTATTCAACTTACTTAAAACTTTTCATCCAATAAACACGTGATTAATTGGTTTGAAATCTGTAATAGATTCTTAACTTTCTTGGAAAACTCGTATAGCTAAACTAGTTTAATGAATTTGAACTATTATATTCTTTGCAGTAAAAGTAAATTTAATACTAATAATAAATTACTAATACATACATCTATAAAAATACTTTGCAACTTCGTATATTTCCTCTGTTTGAGGATATAAATTAACACTCGTAAATTTGTTAAAGTATCCAATAAAACTTCAAACCCATAAAAATATTTCATTAAGAATTGCGTCAAATACCTAAATATATATACTGTAAATTAAATAAAAATTTCCGGGAGTGTTAATGTCAATACTGTGTAGTTATTTAAAAATATGAATAGATGCGCAGATAAAAGAGGAACATCAGCTATTTGATCTATTTTGAACTGATGATGCACTTAATTTAATGAAAGACAGTTTTGTTGATATCTAAGCGAATAAATAATATCCGTATGGTTCTTAACCCTTATCGGAAAAAAGGTTCAATCGACCCCTCTAAAGACTTATCTCTTTTTTTGCATCGTGAGTAAATCATTTTGCTCCCCATGACGTAGGTAGCCCTGAAACTACAAAAACAATTCGCAACGCCATTTTTGGCGCGTTGTGCGTCCGATTAGCGCGGCGGGTTAAAAATACCCCACTATAAACAGTGCGAGCGTTTTTAGACCTCTTGACGCGAGTTCGTGTGTGTTTATATACATACACATTATATTGACCCATACGTTCTCGCGCCCGCGACCGTCAAGACGTTTGCCAAGCAAAAATGTGTGATTTTATAACACGAGTTTTCCCGACTGGGTTAATGGCTGACTTGCAAGCTTGCCGAGCATTTTTTTTTATGTATTTAGAAAATTTAGTTCGGTTCGTTCTCGCCGCGAGAGCGAGGCGCGTGACATTGAATAAAAAATAAACAAAATACAAAAATACAACAGCAATGAATTTTGTATGCCCGATTCTCGAGTTAACACTTAACGGTCGAGCTTCGTTCTTTAGCATTACACGCGCTTGATATTGATTTGCTGTCTATTTTATATGCTAGATATCAAAATTATAATTCAGCTCATAAATTAGTGCGCATTATTAATTTAAAGTTGCAAGCCTTGCATATTGTTTTTCAAGTAGATTTAAATATAAATGTATGTACTATGTTGCTATGTTATTTTTCTTTGTTTAACAATAGCATTTCTAGTAATTGGAGTTGATTCAATAATACTTAGTAATTTTGTTTTTGTTTCTTCAGTGATTGGTACGCGGAGCGCGACCGACCGCTACCTCTCCCACTGTTCCTCCATCCTTGAAATCTCATATCTGTCTCCTTAAATTGATTAGTGATGCTGGAGATCAACAATGGTTTCTCGTTCAGCTTATACCCGACCGAGAATGTTATTTGCAATAGATATAATATTTCAGAAGATCACATGTCGTAACCTCCGAATTATCACAAAACCACCCTCATTAAAAATGTAACTTTTATTATTAATTTTATGTAACATAGTAGTTTTAATTACATGTAAGGTCTTATCTGGTAACTCGGAGGTCGCTAGTTCGAGCCACGGCAGCAGCTTAAAATTTTTATTTATAAAAATGCGCCATTATTAAAAATTGTCCCCAGCTGAAAATCGTGTCATCTATTGATTATAATTTAAAATGCACATAATAGTTTTTAATTAACTATGTAAATAATAGATTCAGTCATCGATTCCCAGATTTTTATTCTGGTGGTTTCATATGTATTAATTATGTCTGACTGACCTACCCTGTTGGTACAGATTTACCCCGTTATAACGCATTAGGCTTACGTCTGTCAAGCTCAAACTAAACACAAGAAAACAATGTTAAAAAGTATCGTCATTAGCTTAAAGCTAATTACAATTTAAAATACACTTAACATCACATTCATTTAAAACATATGTATATTATTATCTATTTTTGTCTATATGTGTGAGTTGGTTGTATCGTTGCATGGGAAAAAATATTTAGATTCCCTAACTTTTCTTATTACATATTGATATTTTTATCGAAAATAAGTGAAAATATACAGTAGACTATGCTTCGTATGCTTTTTCAAATAGCTGGTCATACACGCGCGGGCACACGTGGTGGGTACCTGGCGGACAAATCCGATCGTGTGTGGTGAGAAAAGACACAGATTTGTCTGTTCGCTGTCTGTGCTTAAAATGAACGGATCGAACACGGACAGACCGATCCGAGCACTCGATGGTTAACAGTATTTTTGTTAAAATTTGTCCCTTAAGTGATTTTGTGACCCGGCCCATTTCCGCTCGCCTTTATTAATTTGCGCCAAAGTCTATCGGTCTAAAATATGATTTGGTGATAAGGTTTTATTAATTTATAACAAGTTATTATTTTTTTGAGAGACATCAGAAAATCGTTTTATCCACTGATGTCCGAGTTCAGACAGTTTGCGTGTGTGGCGAAGCTCGGACAGATTTTCCTGGTGTTCGGCGGACATATTTATTTCGGAATTTTTGTTGTCAAAAATCGCATATTCTTGTCATAAACGTGTTCTGACATGTTTGCGTGCTTTTATTACTATCGAAATTTACTTCTGGAGTAAGATAAATGTTATGTTTCTTGAATGTGTAAAAAATTAGGTTAGATATGAATCTGTTTCTCTTAAATTTTAAAATAATTGGAAAATATGATAAATATACTATCGATGTATCACTGCATTATGTCCACAACTAGGCTTATCATAATTATGAAGCTTTGCTTTATAAAATTTATCTTCTTCTATTTATGTTATAAATAACAGCGATGGCTATAATAACGAAATGCTGACATTACATAATGAAGGCAAAAACTCTTTGTAATGGCCGAAATTTCAGAAATTACTCATATTTCCGATAGTGGACTTCAACAAATTAAAATAATATTTTATTTTAAGTTTGTTTAAAATAATTTATAATGGTAAGATAAATTAATAACAGCGATAGTTAAAATTTAGTTTAAAACTATTGATACTTTTTTATAACATAAAATAATGTATTTCAATTTAAATGAACCAGTTTTCATTATTCAAACTAAATTTTTTGATTCTTCATAACTTTACGTTTACTATTCGATATATTTAAATAGTTTAAAATAATGAATATTTGAAAAACAATCAATATCATTTTATGGTTTTTTAATTTAATGTAAATCTAATGACCAATTTACAATACTATTCTTTAAAAGTCTGAAAAAATCACGTATTATATTTAAAAAAATCGTTTTAAAGTTTTACGCTACATTAAATGCAGACGTGTCGCAAGAAAAGTTAATCGAACGTTTTGTCACGGGATCGTTTTGTTGTTTCTATTAAGGCACACAAAAATAAAGTTTAATTTCTTAAGATTGAATTTATTTATAATATAATACATATTCAGGCTACTTTTGAGTGTAAACGTTGTTTTTGAGATTTTTATGAGCGATTCAATTATTGAGATTATTATTACGGAACATAAGTTCAACATTGTTTATAATCAACATATTAATTAACTCTGTTCTAGTTAAACAATAGATTATTAACAAGTCATCGTGATATTTCATGTCATCAACATTTAATTTAATTGTTAATCAATCTGATTTCATGACCTGCGTCAATCAGTCACTAAAATTAGGTCAAATAATGTGCATATTAACCAACGTGAAACGTGCGATTATGACACATTGTACGTGTCGCGGGCTACTTTTAAACGCTTCATTACATTCAATGAGTTGTAGTGACAGATAAAATGCACACAAAACAAACATCTGTTTGATGACGTTTCTGTAGAATCGTCGTTTATAATACAAAAAACGCATACCGATCGTTGTCCTTACGAAGAACTAAAGAATGCAAGATATTCTAGGAAGATTAAACGTTCTTTTTTACACTCGACGAATGCAACTTTCGCCAAGTACGTAATTCGACAATAGGAAACGCATTTATGATACGTAACACGCGATCATAACGCATTTTTTGTCTATCATCAGCACATATGATACGCGAACACAATGAATGGTATATCTACGCTATATCCGCATGTCAATCAAAATGCAATTAAAATAGTTATGTACACATGATGCAAAAAAGGGTCTTGATTCCAGGTAAGGCCATGTGCGTTCTACCTGGAAAAATGCACCAATGACCGTCGAAAAAAATAATTACATACACATACGGCAAATTAAATACACGTGTGTACATAACGCGATCCATCAAGGTTTTTCCATGGATATATTTAATATGTATAGGATTTTTTCTCACTTGAGAGAGACACGTTTCGCAACGTTTACTTCCGCGTGCGCTAAAATTGGAGAGGAACAAAGAGCTACTAAAATAGACACGAATTTGCGCGTCGTTTGGATGTTTGTTTATCGTGTTTATAAAAAAACGTGTCTAGCTTCGTAGTTCGCGTTGCGTACTTACATACTGTACGTACATGTGTCGATAAAAAAAGCGAACGATTAAACCGGTCAAACGTTTCGAAGACCATTTTTCATTCTCGATTGGATTGGATTGGAGAAGGTGACGCGGCAGTCGATTCCGTGAAAAATGATATCTTTTCTATTGTCGCCGCAAAATGGCTTCTAGAGTGGCCAAAGCGTCAGTGTAATCGAAAAAAAGCTTTCAGCTTCGGAAGCAGCGAAAAAAAGACGGAATCGATAAGTTTTTTTTACGGATTTGTCGATAAAGCAGATGGGATTATATATTTTCAGTGGATTATCAGAGAGGTAGAGATAACTGCGAACCTTTCAACGGCCACCTGAGTGTATGATGAATGGTTTTAAACGTGCCTTTGATGCAGGATTAAGATTAGAATTTAAAATTCAGGTTTACATAGGCCACGTTACTAGATTATTTTTCCCCAAATACTTATATCGATTCATCTTTTTACCTAGCTATGACAATTATTGCAAGTGTGTACCTTCCAATTAGAAAAGGGATACTTATGGCCATAACATCAATCTTAAAAATTCTGACCTTGCGCTTGCTTAACCAGCAAGAACCCGGATGTTTACTTTTGAACCCAAAACCATTATTACGCATCAGCTACTAAAACGGCCGTCGTTATCGTGTGTAATTATGTCATGCAAATTAACGCAATGCTTAAAATTTCAATCTTTGAAAATGTTGTATTAGTGTTGTAATAAGTCGCTTTACGACAAAAAAATGCCCACAAATATTTTTTTCTTCTATTGTAATCTGACTATCATAAGCCCAAAGCGTTACGAGGTAAATCAGTATCATCTGGGTAAGTGATAAAGCAATTATTAACCACCAGGTTAATCGGTGTCATCTATATAACTATTATATACATTTTTATTTAACAAAAAATGAATGACACTGCAGCTGGGACTGGTTTTTAATAATAGCGTATTTTTATAAATACAGATTTAAGTCTGCTGTAGGGACCCGAACCCGTGTTCTCTGGAGTACCAGTCTATTCCGACCTTATTGTATATTATTGATTATATTGTCGCAGTGAAGGAAAAAGTGGATATGTAAGAATAATTATGTCTTAGTCAGGATCGTTGTTACAATCACACATGTGTTCAATACTTTCAAAACCAATCAAGTTATAATAAATAGTTTTGTTAAATCTGAAGTAATATGTCTGTGCTGACTTGAATCAGGATTTGGGGAATTATAGCACTGATTTGTATAAATGGTAGCTTCTCTTTGACATGTAATTAAACTGGTATCATTCTTTAAATCGAGATTTCACCGACCTTAAGATTTGTACTGATTATAGATACAGAGAAGACGCGTGATTTGCGACGTGGAAAGCACTGAGTGCACCACTGCCGTTGCCAGTACTAAAGCCCTAAGCGTCCAACCTTTATGGGCGGGCACCCAGCTTTTGACGGCCGAGTGAGCGGGTTCCCCACCCCCCGTAGTACTAAGTATGTTATTGTAGTTGCATTAGTATTTCTCCCGAGCGCTCAGGGAGACGTGCTTTCATTGGCTAGCGTATCATCCTAGTAACAGCACCCCCCCCCGCCCCCCAGGTATATGGGGGGTGTATATGCTGCCTCAGACGCAGAAGGTTTGCTCTGCTATGCTTTGTTCGTCCAGACGTCACTTTTGAGTTAAAACCCAAACCCTCTCGGGTTTGGGGTTTACCTCAAAAGTGGTCCCTCGCTCTTCCACACTGTGTGATGGGATTTATTTCGGCATAAGATTAAAATTAGCCAACTGATTTTTCCTATTTGCGATGACGTAACCTTTACAGGAGTATCGCCGTACATGTACGGTGGTCGATATTTCACCGTTTTGAGGTACTCCAGATAGTTATATATTTACATACATATGTATATAACTGAAGAAATTATAATTATATAATATTTATTTTTTATTTGAATTAATGTAAAAAAAATCTATAGAAAATAATACCAATAAATTAGAGACTACGAAATAAATTAACATGTATTAATATAAAAAATATTTATATCAATTTTATAAAAAAACAAAACGATTATAATATATTATATATAAATGTGTAAAATAAATTAACGAAATTTAATAATAAAAAGTAGTAAAATAAATCAAAGCAACAAAATCTTATTTGGTGGACTTTCAATATTACAGCACAATCTCGCCCATATATAATATCTAATATTTTATCGCAGTTTCTAGACTTAAGTCTCTCACCTGCTTTTACATTTCGAATTTCATTGTATTCACACAGCTTCGGCTCCCTTGCAAGGTGAGAGATTTTAGTTCCCGAATTTTATTCCTCATCATTTATTTTAAAGTTTTATACTATATTATTACTTTTATTTTATTTTTCCTACACGGTAAACTATAATAAAAATAATTCAGCGGTTCTAACATTTTAAAATATATTTTTTTTTAATTAAATTAATTTATTTTTATTAATATTTTTCTCACTTAAATACAGTTTACAATGTAATCAAAATATAATATAAGTGTTTGTAATCAAGTATAACACTCGAAAAAAATATATTGTCCTACAACACAATATTAAGAACCATTGATTTTTTTTAATAATTTAAAAAATTTAGAAAATAAATCAGTATCGTATAAAAAAATATATACTGTTTCCGCGAGACTTCTCTTGATCATAAATGATTTTGCAGGTGCGCGCGTAGACGAAGCGACAATTTATCTTCTCCAATTGTATTATGTATGGTATGACCGCCAATCGTTCGTTTCCACACATTGATTAATTTTTGCAGCCATTCTTGAGATACTTATTTAAGTTATGAATCTATATGACATTGTTACGTTTACTTAATTGTACCCATCAACATAATATTGTTTTAAAAAAGTTGGATTGACTTATAAATGCAGCAGAATGTTCTATAAAATATCATATCGCTGAAGTACTTAATTTTCAAAATAAGCATTATTACAACTGTTTAACTAATATATTTTTTATTTGTTTTTTGCAGTTTAAGCGAATGCTATTTTGCAAGCAAGGGAGCAGCCGTCGTGCTGGCGAGCGGGGGTGGAGGTGCCGGAACCGGAAGGTCCCGGCGCTCCGCCTCCGGCTCCAGCGATATTCAGCTCCATCTCCAGTCCATGTTCTACCTCTTGAGGCCCGAGGAGACTCTGAAAATGGTAAGTTACTTATGATATATAAAATTATGGTCTCACTTTTGATTGAACTTCCAAAGAAAATGTTTATATTACACGGTTAATTTTAAAACACAACCAAGTTGTAATCCATTTACTGTATCAAATACTATGTACACAAGAATAATTATTATCGCATAAGTTGCGGATTTGAATTTGTCAGACTCTTCGAGAACATTTTCAACAGTCTTCTCTCGATCTGGTTTTCTTCAACAACTGTGACTAAGGTATTCGGATCATTCTTCTCCGACACAGCAGGGTGAAGAGTAAGCAATATACTCTTTGTCTCTCCCTTTTTTAACGATTCAAAGAGGGGAGCAAATCAAACGGTGTCTCGGCAAACTTGGGTACGACCCAAAAAAAACTAATTTTCTCGTAGAACCAAGTATAACCACCGTTCGCAAACTGTTGTCGGCCGATACGCACTATGTAAATTTTGGGTCGAATCCAAATAGCGGTCCATAATAACAAACTGGTAACGTATTATAAATTAAACGTTCGAAGCGTGACTCTTCGAGCGATGATGGTAATAAAAACGTAGCTTTTCTTGCCTCTCGTCCATACGTTTTATTATACAATACAGTAATTAATTACTTTCGGGCCCTGAACTCGGTCCGGTCCGTTTTTCGATATCGCAATGTCAAAGCCAATTGACACCGATCGGGTTCAATAGAATCGATACTTGGTGATGCAACCGATCAACGGCTGCATGTTGTGCTTTGGACCCTCAATTGTCTGGATACTCGATAGATCAAAGTATGAATATTCTGCATTGTTTTATTACACAAAAGTTGGCAAGCCTACTTACCACAAAATCCCTACCTGGTAATATTCCAAATACATACAAAAAAAACAGTTTTTCTATCTAAATATCCGATCTGAAATCAGTTATTTTGTTGTGGTAAAAATTGCAAAATTGTTGAACAGTGTAATTTTTCATGAATGTGTTGCGAAACAGAAGATTGATTTTATATCCCTGTGGTCAAATTAGGTATAAACTTTCGAACATAACACAATATCTAAACAGTTTGTTGAAGAATGCAATAGACATTTGTGAAATTGCGATAGTAGCATAGGTGGCTCTATAAATATCAGCATTTCGATATGTTATGATTTTCTCGTCCGTTCCGAAGGACGCAAGTTATTGAAAATGTGGTTAGTGTATTTATATATAGTTGTGGGTCGAAATCCCGAAGCAGATTGTCGATAATTTCTTAGATTTTTTCCTACGAGTCCAGAAAAACAGTTAGGAATTTAAAATATGCGCTAGTAGTTAATAAAAGGTTTCGGTCTATTTTGGCTTGATTACTCGCGTAAAAAACACACGACCGGCCAGTTTAACGGCCTGCGGTTTGTTTAGCGAGCTCGCTAACCTGTCGGTTATTTTTATTCGCGTGTCTTGTCCAGCTATTCACAGCTCGCGCGCGGCTGAACCATATTGAGAAACGTAAAACAATGTGTAATTGTTTTATTATTACGACATGACACACTATGAGCTTGCTGAAACGACTGACAACATCCGGGCTATTTTTAACGGCGCAGAATGCATCAATTGCAATTATTAGGAAAACGATAGCTCACCTTAATGTAGCTAATTCATCTATTATTAAACAGCCTATCGATTGACTTATATTTATCGCAAATTAAGGTTGGGCATATAATAGATTAACGTAATGTTAAATTGATATTAGATGTTTACACTGAAATTGTGTGTACAGTCACAGTTGATTGATGTATCAGATAGTGACAGATAGTGGGTTATCGTCGAAAAACGTTCGATTTCAAAATTAGTTGAAAACAGATTAAATTTTATTAGTAGCCTAAAACTGTTTTATACATTAAATGGGAAAAAATGATGACATATTAGCTTTGTTAAAATATTATTAAAATGTTGACATATTTTATTTTATAATAAAACGTTTAACCTACATATCCTGCATAAATACTTACCCCACTAGTAGGGCAAAAGTTCGCATTATGTAGAATACAATGTAATACAACATACAATGAAAACTTCATGGGAAAGTAGATTTACTTTCAACAATTGTTAATATTATATATTTTAACAATTGTCACAAATTAAATTGCTTCTGCTCTCTTATAACAGGCGTGCAATATAAAATACGATGTTTGTGGCTATAAGTTAAGGGAAAAAATTAAAAACCGGTTATAATTTAAGCGGAAAAAAACAATAAATTAAGGCGCATAATTTTTACTGCCACTATGTAGAGTATGATATTTTAAACTTAGCTACACTCTATTTGCGTTTACACAGTCAGTTCGAGAGCTATCCATTTCATCATTATTCATAATTGAGAAATATATAGCAAATTAGGGCTTACTATTAGCTCAAAAATAAAAATATGGTATGATTTTAATTTATATAATTTTATTCAAAATATAAACAGGAGTAATGATACGTATATCGAATGTATATCCATATCGTGTGTTTTAGAGCTAATAGTAGGGGGTTATAAACCCAAACTTGCCATCTCTTTCTCAATTGTGAATAATGATGAAATGGATAGCTCTCGAACTGACTGTGTTAACGCAAATAGAGTATAGTTTTTTTTTTAAATGCTTTTTTGGCTGGCATTGTATTATTGTCAGCTGTGATTTCAGCGAAGCAGCTGGGATCTGCCGTAATATGTTCATGTGATGCTCTCTGGACGATCCACTGATATCTTTCATATCTCTGCTGCTGTGACTTTGTGGCGTTTCTCTCTCTCTGTCATTGATTTTATTTACCGTTGCACGGAATATTTCACTGAAATTACACCCTTTATCTCATGTTGCGTAGCAATGGGATGCTTCTTCTTCCGTTTATTTTCCCTTTAATGACGAGTTGGTTTAGTTTCATTTATCATACGTTTACCCACCCTTAATTTTTTGAGCATATGTTTACATCCACACCTCAAAGGTTTCTGATTTTCGAATTAACCATTTGAACCCTGAGCCCCTTTTGTCATTTTGGACAGAAAGAATATTTGACTAAAAAATTAATTTTTAATTAAAAAACTTTTTTAAGTTTCTGATAATTGCACACACCTATTGCGAATATTTATTGCATATAAAAATAATATAATATGTTAAAACAATAAAAATTAATTTAATATTAGAATTAAATTGATACACAACAGTTTTCAGATCCCAACTCAATGCAAAAAGACAATTGCGACATCTAGCATATTTTGTCCCAGGTATGGTACTCTCATTACCTTTTTTATCATTGATATATATTGAGGCTAGTAAATCAACCTTTTAGGTTTCAGATACATATGTGTCACTTCTTTAGACGTTCAAAGAGTTAATTCTTTGTTTAACCCTTTACGTGCTAGGTGCAGATAAATCCGAATCACTGTGGGAAATTCGGATTTATATAAGTGCTAAATTAATTTTAATAAAAAGTCACGCAATTAGTCAAATATACAGTAAAAATAGAAATAAAGATTCAATCCTGATGGTGAATATAGATGTAGCATAGAATGAATATAAACATATAAAAAAAATATTTTTAATTGTATAATTGACTTCATGAAAATTCATGAAAATTAATTCAGCACTTAAAGAGTTAAGGTCCATGCATCTACTCTGTATAGGAGAATGGCAAAAATATAATAATGAACCATATACCTTTTTTAGTTAGGTTAGGTTATGGTTATGAATAAAAAAAGTAGTTTAGATTGTGCATTAAATTGTATTCATAAGTACTGGATAAGTCTTCATACTCGGCCACAAATCCAAAAATATATATTACATCATGCTTTTAACACTATTTGCTTAAATCGCCCAGGGACATCATTGTGCGGAGCAGGTGGGGGCATTTTCCCCCCTCCCTTGAATTTGGCCAGAAAATGCATGTCATTTAATGAAATGCTATGAATCTTAATGAAATCGAAATATTAAAAAAACGACCACTGACTGGCCAACTTTTGCCCCTCCCCATCAGAAAAAGCTTAAATCATGTCCCTGATTCTAAATCAGAAATTCTCAATTTATCCTATAAAGAAAATCTAAGAACTTACAACTAACAGTCTCGAATCTATCCTGAAAATATTTTTTTAAATGTATCATTTCAGTGAAATCATATAGGAATACATTTTCACCGGTAGATATATAAATATAAATATTCTGCGAATAATTTCTTTCCTCTTTTACATATTTCTGCCTTTGAAGAATAACTAAAGTCATTATTTTTTTGACTAGTGAAAGATTCTGAATTTTGCAAATATTTAATGACATTAATATCTGGTTTCTCCGATTATATAATTTATCTTTAATTGCCCATTGAAATTTCGAGCTTAGCTCAGAATTCATATTTTCCAATTGTTTTGAAGGCCCCTTCGGCTGTCAATAACAGCTGTTACTACTTTACAAAAACAACATAAAATAAATCTTTTTCGATTATCGAAAAATAATAATAGCCCTAAATCGTTTGCATTCTGCCGATTCCCATACGTAATTTACTCATATCGGAGCGATTTCTTAGATCACCAAAGCAAAGATAATGCCGCCGGCCGGTTAGAGTAATAGAAAATCGCAAAAAATTGTTGGTCATTTAATCGATCGATCTTCCGAGAAAGTATGCATATTTTAAAACATCTAGCACGAACACCTTCGGAAAGGTTTCTTATCTGAGTGTCTTTTTTATAGTTTGAGTGTTAATAATTTGTAAACAATTTTTTGTCATTCCCAGCCTCTTATTAAATCTTTTAAAAATATTCGTACAAATTTAATTTTATGTAATAAAAAATGCTCTATAAAATTTCTCGAAAAATAAAAGCACTAATTGAAATAATATGAATCTTAATAAAATGGAAATATTAAAAAACGACCACTGACTAGCCAACTTTTTCCTTCTCCTGGAGAAAGCTGAAATGACCTCCCTGTAGTGCTCCACGAAACCTTGTAGACTGACAGTGCTACCAATCTACGTTCATAGAAATAATTATATCTGCACAGCGAACCTTAAACCCATTCCAGGAGGCATATGTCATTAAGCATAGTATTATGTATTCAACTGCAGTGAAACGATATTGTGAATATTTTAACATGACTTACTCCCCAGATCATTTATCATATTAAATAACTAACGTTGTTTTAAGAAACCTTTGATTTCAATAATCGCTACCTTTTTTTAGAACACGCTCATGTACAACTCTGATACCATATCAAGTCGCTAAAAACAAGCGTTGCTTGTATTTTCCGAGCAATCTGTCCTTTTACTATTCAGGACCCGTCGCCCGCTCACAATAGAGAGACACGCCTGCATTTTAGATGCATCATAAACATACACATACAAACACTCCATAATCTGACCTCATTGTTCTCTCGCCGTTTGTGATGTTATCATCGTGACCGATTCGCCGCCAAGCAACCAAGCACCTGCACAGTGAGCGTCTTCTAAATGTCGAAGAGTCGTCTATACGTTGCGTTATTTACAACGTCAAATGCCAGCGCGTTTAAATGCCATCACATCGCACATCTTCGCCTCGCCCCACTTGGACGGATAAGGAAGACGTGCAAAGAAGACACACACACGCACACGACACAGTCGCTACTAGACAACCCCACACGTACGGCGGTAAGCTTTGGGGGGTCCTTGAATTGGTGGGATCTGGTTTTAAATTGGGGATTAGACGGTTTCTACAAAGAATAGCGCTTGTCATAGAGAAGCTGTTATTTTGAGTAAATCGTTTTTTGGAAAGTTTACTAGAAATACATAGTCACTCGACAAGATAAAGTAAATGCTTTTGAGTCGTGATCTCTATTACTATAATTTTGTATTTGATTTGTACAAGTTTATTGGTAATTTTGAGCTATGAAAGTTGCATTGTTATAATTCGAAATTGTACTAATTCCATTATGGGGATAACTGATTGAATATATATAAGATAAGATATGTACCAATATCAAATTGACCCTTCGTCTACGCGCGCATCTGCTAAATCGCGTGTGATCAGGAGTATGTAGTCTCGCTAAAACGGTGTAATTAAAAATCAGTGTATTCATAAGTAAAATTAAATAAAACTAATCTGAACCGAGATTTTTACGCCAAAAATGGGACTACTATAATACATATATATTTACAAAATGTATTCGATACACATGCGTTTAAAATGAAAATACGCATGACTATTACTTATTATATAAACCTTTTATACTTGGCGAATTCATATTGACATTAAACTTGAGCGATCGTGTTAGAAGATAAACCAGCGACGTTACGCCTTATCAATTTGTTGAATATCACTGATATAATATCCATTACATAAGAAAACATGTTTCAGCTGTAAAAAGCTTACTCCGCGTATTGATTAGACTGTTAGTTTTCTTCAGCTCAAAGGATTTAATCAATTTTCAGGTCCTTTGTTAGAGAAGCAGACTAAATTTTCCCATGCTTGGACCCGAGCCAACGGCAGAGTCGAACTGTATTTATTTTCCTAAACTTGACTCGGCGTTTTCCCAGAATATGGTATATTTGTAGAAGCTCTCTTTATTTTAACCCACGCTAATTGCACAGTTTAATGTGCAAAGTTTTAACGCTCCTTAATGATTAAACCGATCGCGTGTCGGTTTTGTTTTGGGCGAATTTGTTCGTGCCAGTCGCCGATACCGACTCGATTTTGTGCACATCGGAACCGTTCAAGATTGCTATTATAACTTACAGATATATACAGTATAATCGTACGATTCAATCGAACGATATTAACTCGTCCGGTTGTTTTTAATCTTATCTTACGGATAGATTGCGAGTCTTTCGGTGTGCAGTCGACGCGTTAAACGAGTCAATGTCAATTATTTTGATATTTATTTAGTTAATTTTATCAAGACAAGTCGATCTCGATTGTAATTTGTAGAAAGCGAAAATGCGCCACGATGCGAAATATGTTTCGCAACGGTACAACATGACACAATGGGTAAAAAAGTACGCAACGTACCAAATTGTTGGTTAATTTTAGATATTTGGTTGAGAGGCATTAGGTAAATTGTAGTGTAGGTCAAGAGAACGCGGTACAACCACAAAATCGATCAAGTATTAGGAGTCCAAATGTTAATTTAGGTTATTCGGAAATAATTGTCGTTTTAAAATGAAACAATAAAATACATTTTTTTTTATTCTTGATAAATTATCCAAAAAAATAATTGCCCTAGTTAGATAAAACTTCAACTTTTTTATACCTTCTTTGTAAAAATTCGGGTTTTGGAATTAAAATAGTCATTTATATTAAATAAAAATTTTCATCCAAATGGTTTTACTTGGAAAAAGTGATAATCGGAAGGAGCAATATCGGTCAAGTACTTTATCAACATATGGTCGCGCATTATTTTGTTGTAAAACCACTCTATTGATAATTGATGCCATTTTTATTCTTAATTGCCTAACTGCGCACATCATTATTGTAATCATTTGACCAGGTCGAAGAATTTTTTGTGTTTTGCTACCTGCTTACTTGCAAGTCGACCACGTCCAGGACGGTTTTTAATATGGAAATCTTCCATCCCATTTTTTTAAACTATCTCTGGCAATTAAGAAAATTTAATACGTCTCCCCAATACATCACAAATGTTTTTTGTTGCAGATATTTAAAAAATCAAATAGCATGCAATTTTGATAGAAATCTTCGGTCAGTATTTTGACAATTCCTGGTATGGTTGTTAGAAAGTGCCTCTGAGTAACCATCGAATCAAATACTTGAAATTTTATCATCAAGTCACTCAAAAAAACTTCAGAAAATATAAATTATATTAGGCATGACATGGACGGACTTCTAAGGGTTAAGGTATTGAAAGCCCAAGTTGTAATAAGCTCATGTTCAAACATACACGAAACAAAAACTACTTTAGGCCGGCTTAACGGCCTTCGCAAGTGCGGCGACAATTATTACACCTGGCCATTCTAGTGCTTGTGGTTATCGAGTCCCACTAATGGACTGCGACGGTCGTTAACGGTCGACAAAGGGCTGCGTGCATTCTTCGGACGCAAATTGCACTCGCAACAATGCAACAATGCGCGGGTTCATCAATCTAACTTTGACAGGAAAATCGCCTAGCTTTATTAAACGAGAGGACTTTAACCTCAAACAAGCATAAACAAAAGTTTTCCTCGTAAGAAGAGGTGCACGAGGACGCGACCTTTTAATTCAATTAGATTTTCATAGAAATCAATAGCGCCGAATAATGTTTACCTAGATATCGTAAATCTTTAGAATCAGAGCTCGCTTATAAGATGTTTTCCTGGTAACGATATGTGCGCATGAGGATGGCACGAAGCTGTTGTGTGTGTTTGATTAAGTGTCATATCGCAAATTGCAAAGGACACCAGATCAGCGTCCTTCTTGATCTTTATTATAAACGGCGTGACGCGAGAGATCGCCTCGAAAGGAAGTCAGCTGTCTATCTTCATTTGATATATTTGGCGATGGAGATGATGGCCGTATGGAGATTGAACGGCAATTCTCGTCGTCTTGTTGCGTAACTTGCCCCAATACATTATCGAAAAATAAAAAGTAAATAAAGTGTAAAAAATCCTAAAATTATATCTAACATCGAAATGCTAACAATATTAACTTAATCAAATCATACAATCACGATTTAACTGTTATACCACAACTATTATATATTGACCTTACTTAAAATAACTCACAATTGATCATGTATTTAAATTATTTTTATCTTATTATCATTAGTGAATCAGATTAAATAAGAATCGATATCGGGCATTGTGTTTCATACATTTTAATATATGATTATTAGATTATTTTACCATATCTTATTATTTTTATATCTTAGATTTTTATAAAGTGCATTTTAATGCATTTAATATTATTAGATTATTTTGCCATATCCTAAATATTTTGAAATGAAAGTTTACCGCTAACACAACTGGTTCAATACCACATTATAAATTGAGATATTTCCCACGAAGTACCCGCTGATGAATAATATAATAAATAATCTGAGTTTTATTTGCAGAAACCTCTAAAAATGATTACTTACTGTTACTATTTTAACTTAACCCTTTAATTTGTATACAAAATATTTGCAATTTTGCAAAGTGCACTTATTAAAAAAAAAATTTTTTCTACGCGGAAATTTTCAAAAGACACTCCATTTTGATATTTTTACCCATTAAACCCCCCCATTCTCCTACCACCTCTCTGGGAACGGCTTTTACGCAATGCTTTAGAGAGGCAGCTTCTTGGCCTTTAAGCTCTTATACGTCTTATTAGCTGGCCTTAAGACATTTGTTCAGGTGCTTCTTCTGGTTCGCTCATCCTGTTCCTTGGCAGACATCATGCACGATACGAATTGCTGCCAAGCCGACCACGAATTTCTATCTTTCAGCATGATTGGGACCATGCCCTCCGGCAAGATATGTTCATGGCCGAGCTTCTCCTAGGTTGGTTCTTTTTCCATGCTGGGCAGTTGAAGAGCGTGTGGGCAGCGTCGTCTTGAAATAACCTGGAATTAGCAAGGGCCTACTGGGTAATGCCAAAGCAAATCATTTTGTTTTATATTTAATTGGCTATTGATGTTACTCACAATGTGCTCAACCCTTCTAGAAACTGTTCTCGCCGAAAGTTGAAATAAATATATTTTCTCAGAACACATTTCTTCAGTTGCAACAATCAAACACGACTTAATTAATTTAGCGTAGATCGTAAGCTTTAAAATAGTAACTTAGAAGACGCGGGCTAAAGCC
The DNA here is from genome assembly GCF_051122295.1 of Plectrocnemia conspersa. NCBI lineage: Eukaryota > Metazoa > Arthropoda > Insecta > Trichoptera > Polycentropodidae > Plectrocnemia > Plectrocnemia conspersa. The sequence continues at coordinate 12,831,880 of NW_028277167.1, forward strand.
ACGTCAGCTTGAATATTGAGATTCAAAATATCCGTGGCTTTCTTATGAAACTTAAGAATTTTCTTTGTATCCTGGAGTATCTAATGGTTCGGAGTTTCCATTTTATGTATCTGTATTTTCATATATGTCATATAAAATATGATGTGTCACAACATATAGTTTAAATCATTATTAATCGAGACGCCATTTATTCTTTATTAAATTTTCCAAAAATCACAGCGAATGGTTATGAAGCATAATTGCAAAATATTGTTACTTATGTTTAAATATGACATCACGGATGTGGTTTCAATGCTTGTGCAAAATGTTCAAAATTTATACTAATTCTTGTTTTTAGTTCACGCAACAAAGACAAAAGATTATTATATGTTTTGTTTCTCGTCCATTCTCACGTAGAAAAATAGACGAAGACATTGATTTACGTTGTATTACCAACATCTCTGAACACAATTTATATAATAAAAAAACTGCTGCTTCTATTAACGAAACGCTGTTTGCGTTTCATTGTGGTTAATTAAGGGTTATTGTGTCGCTTATTTTTAAACTTTTTAAAAACTCAATGAACCTTGTGTAATGTTTTCCTTAATTCTCGCACATACCAGGAAGAGTGCCAAAATTGTTCTCCCATTCTGGCGAGTTTTCTTTGTCACCATATTGCACAGTGTCACTTTCCTTGCGCACATAATTGATTCTCTTTCACTCGTCATCCCATTTTTCGCTCTGCTCGCTTTCGACGATGTCGGTACCGGCATCACTCGTTTGTCTCCTTTTCTATAATTACATTTTTTTCCATCTTTTATTATTTTATAAACAACCGACGTGTTTTACGCTTTCGGTGCTGAATTAGCATATTTTCGAGGCACGGTTCATTGATGTCGCGTTTTTTTGAGACGTTTTGTGAAAAGGGCTTTTTGCGCCAAAAAAATAAGGAAACGCTTAGGGCCGCTTTCACGTCATGGTCTTTGATCGTTTTGCGGTTAGATCAGATTGGTGGTATGATGTATTTTTGTTAATGTATTTTCGATTGTCCATTCTCATGAGCGGACGTGTAATCTCAAAAGTATTGTTGGACGCAAAGTTTTCGTGGAAAGTGTCATGTTTGATCAAGACGTTCAAACGATATGTGTAACGTATTCATTATCGATTGCTGTGTATACTGTGCAATGTATATATATTTTTAAATGATTTAGAGATAGATAAAAATGTGTTGAAAAAGGTAAAAAAATACAATATCTAACATTGTCAGTCAATATTTGATAAAAAATAATATATTTTTTTGAGTAAAAAGGCGTTTCAAAAAATAGTTACATATACATTTGTGGTAAAATGTTTTATCGAGTAGTATCGTAACATATTTGCAAATAATTTATCACGGTATGACATCCGTTGATTAATCTACATTCTAAGTCACTAGTTAAACGGTCAATATTATAACTATTAAATTCAAGATTACCGAAGGACATTTGCATTGAAAATGTTTATTAAAAAGCCACTTTATATATAGATAGCCACTTAATTTACAATCACAACCTAATAAAAATAAAGTAAATAATGATTAGTTACACTAGTACATTTAATATTCATCTTTCTAATAATCTTATCCCAAGAATAACACATTTTCAAGTTGGCTAAATTTGATTTAAAATTATTTCAAGTTTTTTGTCTGGTTGTTTTAAGAATGTATTACAAGGTTTTAAAATGTTTCAATGAGGCTTTTTATTCAACTCTTGGTAGCTCCATCTTCCAGATATATTGATTGAAATGTAACATTATGTTACATTAAAACATGACATAAAATAATTGTTATCGTTATGAGCTAGTTGCCACGATATTATCAGTGTCATGATTGACCGTATGGTACGAAACGCTATATGATAATGCCTTTCATAACAAATGAGGCTCCCTCGTTTATAAATATTTAATTGTATGTAGCGTTTTTAGCATCGTCAAACAATAAACCTTACTAGAATTTAAATGATAGTGTATGATTCATTGCAATAACTATTTTTTTTTTTCAGGCGGTGAAATTGGAATCTGTACACCCCATGCGTACCCGCTATCTTGTGGTCGTCTCCAGGGCTGGATCGGGGGGCGCCGAAGAAGCGTGTCTTTTAGGCATAGACTGCAATTCTCGCACAACAGTCGGCTTAGTTTTGAGGGTTTTGGCGGACACAGCCATCACGCTCGACGGAGACGGGTAAATATATTTCTTAATATTAATTTCAACAACATCACAGTACTTTCTAATATCTGCGAATTTCTAATTACGGCGTGTAGATATCTGTCGTTACTGGAGTGACCCGCTTACCGCGATTACTATTAATCCGGTGAACGTAAAGGGTTGACCTTGTTCGATTGCGCGAAGTGCCAATAGGTAGATAATCAGCTGTTCGGATAGATAGATATACCTGAACGGAACGGTGAGCTTTCGCTCCCAGCGTTTTCACCGATTCGGTCAGGGAACTGGTTCTCGGTGAGCAAAAGCTCTCTATACCTTCACTATCTATATGCGTCTCTTATATTATTAGACTCGCTCGCGTTGAAATTTATGTGAATGACGTCAAAGAACGATTACGCCTTTGTTTTGACTCGCTGACAACTGACAAATTTTCGAATGCACTCTTGCGTCTTCGCTCTTAGGTCATCTTCGCATCTAGACGGAAGATGCTAAAATATACAATTAGTCAATTACGTGTTTGTATGTTGTGCCTCGCTACTGACAAGGTTAATATGCAGTACATCGCCGGAGTGATCCAGAATATAATCGTATGAAATAGACCTTGGCCTTATCTAAACAATTGCGATGAACATGTGTGTTTGTTATGGAAAACGCCGCTAATTGAGTTGTTTTAATATCGAGTTAAATTTAGTTATGTTTGGTTTAAGCTCTGTCATGTTTGTATACATCAAGATCAAGATCATATTGATTTTATATATACACTTGATAGCTTTTTATGGAATTAACTACTATATATCATCGTTACGCTGGAATAAGTTATTTTAAAAATGTTTTGCTCCTTATCCTAATAAATTAGGCAATGCTTTCTAATGGTTCAAATCTTATTAAATATACAGTATGTATGTGACTAATGTATGTAAAATCAATATCAGACTTGTCCATGTTTATAGTTTATTTACTATACACGCAAAAATGTAAAGAGAATAAGCTTATATTTCAATTGTAGCTACTTCAAATACAGATTTCATCCCCAGATAAACGAAAACACAAATCAGAAGTTCCGTGATCAGATAATATTTCATTGAATTTAATTGCTTTAATGACACCACTGGTTAACTCAATTATAACCTGATCTAATTAATTCGATATTTTTTCATTTTACAGCGATTTACTCTCATGATAAATTATTTTTTTAATTCTTAGTAGTTTTCATTCTGTTTTTAGGGTTCATCAAAATAAAATGTACGGTAATTTTTGCTAATTTTGAGTATATGTCGCACTACTGCGTCATTTAGTCTTCCAAGACGTTTCGAAGTTCGGGTTAAATCTCTCAAATAGCTGGACTGGATCGCAAAGTCGATGTAAAAACTGCTGCTCGGACTTCTAAGGGTTGTCTCGAGTGGTGGTTATGGATAGTGTCTGAAAGAAGTTCCTGACTGTGATTCAGTGCGGCTATATTCTTGCTTATCTAACTATAATAATTGGGGGAAGCTCAACGTCCCTTCTAGCCCTTGATCTTCTGCATTATTGCGACAATTTTGTGGCGGAATCAGATTATTTGTTATTATCTAAAAAAAAATAAGCTGTATCTGATTCATTCTAGAGCTTCCTAAATACCGTACGTTTTTTTATTCGGTTACCGACCATCACATTATGCGTCTACCTTTTTTGATGGGGTTTTTGCAAGTTATTTGAAACTGTTAATGTATACCGTTTAATGGATGTCCGCTCAAATACACAATCGTTGTGAAACAAACGATTGTTTATTTGAGCAGACATCAAGTTTATTAATTTTAGAAGCTTTTAGCAAGTCATGTTAATTTTGTTGCAACGATTAAGAGTAGTCGCCTCACTAGTTTCATCATAATGCCTGCACTACACTCTCTGGAAGTTGTCCGAACCAAAGTTACTACTGAAGTCAGCCGCGACCTACGACTTCGAGTAAGCGACCACACTGCCGCAAATTTCATATGCCGTCTGGACGGCGGCCGTGAATGACGTCCGGACGGCGGCTTCTGTCACGTACAGCTGGCATACAAAATGTGCCAAATAATCGCAATTTTTAAATTGTCATTTTATTAAAATTACGCTACTGATGATTATAAAAGTTTGTGTGGCCACTCACCAATAAAATATCAGTGAAAACTTTTCGGTCGTAAATATTTAATTTACGCAAAATCTTTGTCGGCTTTTGCAAAATGCCATAAGGCATAAAAATGATACTTCAGAATACGAACACCACATCTGTGACTATCCTAGAATTTGTCGCCATCGGTTCTCAATAAGAATTCATTATGGTGTGACATTTATATAAACCGATCTAGGAAAATACATAAAGATATTCGAAACGATTTTTTTGAACAAAATCAAGTACTACTAATTATTTTTTAATTATTTAATTTTATACGAAAAAAATATCTGTTAGAAGAATATACTATGAAAAATAGAATTAATCCCTTTTGGTGCCCTAAAATATTCAAAGGGCGCCTATGCGCATACCGAAATTGAACCAAGTTACTCGTTCTATCTCAGTTTTCGAAAAACCATATCATTATCTCACTCTCGTCACTTAACACGCGAGAGAGAGAAGGGGGAAGTATCTCACCGCTCGCGCTCGAAAGAGCAGCTCCGACTTCGGTTCTTTTGACTTCGGTCCGTTTGCCGACAATGTTCGGAAGCGCTCGAAGCTGGCCAAGTCGACTGAATTACCCCCACTTTACCTCTCGTTCTCGGTAACCTCGGACAACTTGCGAGAGATCTTAGAGCGGGCAGAACCGAAGTAACCCACTATATTCTCCGTCCTTGGCCAACTTTGGCCAACTTCCAGAGAGTGTAGTTCAGGCATAAGCATATATTAACATGAATCGAAGACAATATGTACATACAAATTTCTTTATAAATTTTTGAAATATGTACATACATACGTATATAAAATATTCTTTCAGATCAAATAAATTATTGTTATTTCTACTACAATGTTAATACTCTGAGCGACTCATATTATTTATGTTATTTGCAATCGTACCATTGTCATGGTTAATTGTTTAGATTATCAAATAACGTTTTAAAACTTTAGTAATTTATTGCAGGTAATATCCATGAATCATATATATCAAAACATGAGGCATAACGTTGTCATTGTTTTCATTTAAACAATTAGAATACTAAGGAAATGTAGAATTAACATTTCACCGTTTGTATGTTTGAATAGCTTATTACCATATACTCAGTTTAAATATTAAATCCTTTCGTAATTATTTGTACTAGTGTGAATTTAGAAATGGCAATAGAATCGTTACGCGTTTTAAAGTGAAACCATGAGTCCATGACGTAGTGACAAGATTAATTTATAAATGCTTCATTCCTACCCTTCCAGTACATACAGTAGGAAGTTCCGAAACGGCGTGTGTTCTGTAGCAGATTCTTATTATTTTTCGTGCTTGATACAGAGAAACACTTATTAATTCGTTCCTACATCTGAGTTTTCTTATTAAACGCGCCGAAGTTTTAAACCATCTTTTTCCCCTCTCAAACTATCGACATACCCGATTGCTAAGATCACGATCGTAGCATATAATGCCAAACTCACGCTACAACTCGCATTATTATTATTATTATTATATTTTTTTAACTTAACCAACAGCTTCAGTTGAACAACCTCCGCTCGGGCGGTACGTGATCTAATCATCGCCGCTTCTGCTCTTCCGTCGATATATCCTATTTGCATTTTCATTTCGATCCGTCATTATGACAACGGTTATCTTTGCGATATCTTCGTTGGCTTTCGCTGTTAAACGCTGTATATTTCTAATATTACCTGCACAATCGAGCCTTTCCCACGGACAGGACTTTCATTGCGAATGCAAATTAGCTGGATTAAGTCTCAGTTATTATGTTACGAATCGGTCGGTTATGGAAAGTAGGTACTATGTTAGAGACACTCGTCTTTCGTTTGACAAGGTCGTCAAAACCAATGTTTACATTCCAGTGTCCAGTTTTGAATAATTTAGCTATTCATTCAATGGAATGTTAACCGAATGGTAAATTTTATAGAATCATTGTTATTATGATTGGGTTGATAGCAAAAATGTTTTTGTTCGTTGATTTATGATTTTGATTAATTAATCACCGATTCGTTGATTGATTATGATGTTATTGTAATATCAACAGGTACAGTGAACATTATTGTGATTTTGTAAAGTGGAAAGAATAGTTTATGATGTACATGATTAGCATGAATCAAATTAAGTTTTCTAATTAAAATGTATTCAATATGATTTTTTTATATTAATATAATGAATTATTAAGTGTTGTGAAAGTTTTCAATAATATTATTACAGCTATTATTTATTATATCCTTATGATGGGTGATGGTGCTCTTATATACCACGAGTTCATGCGCCACACCTGCAGTATAATTAATGTTCTGAACAGTGTTTTTTATGTGAACAATTTTGAAAGTTTGTTATTTAAACCTAGCAAAAAACAAGTTTGTTCTGGCTTATAAATGACAATTATATGTTTTTTATGACTATTTCCTATTAATTTTAACAAAGTATTATTTGATATTGTAAAAACACTGTATTTAATCTGTACATTGTAAAAAAGAGCTATAAGAATAAGTATTTTGATTGATAATAATAATTGCCATTAACAATTTTTGTTTCGAATATATTGTTATGTTAAAGTATTTATGTAAATTTAGAGCTTTACTTTTTATAACGTTTCTTATTCTCTTGGGTTCTTAATTTAAATAAAAAAATAATTTGATTCATTACAACGATTAAGATGATTAACAATAACAGAAAAATATCACAACGATGTGGAATGAAAATGTTTATGATTTTTATTTAAAAATTAGTATATTATACTTACAGCCGCGCAGCGAATGTCTTAAAAAAATGTTATTGGTCGGTCGTCAATGGGGATGTAGCGGTACGTGTAAATGCACAGGGCAGTATTGGTTTCTTGTTCTCGATTTATGGTTGTCTAGATTATTATCTTATCGTTATAGTTATATAGGTTTTATTTAATTTTATTTTATTCATCTAAAAATTATATAATATATTTTTAATTTGTTCTCTTCAATTCCTGTGTGTAGTATTGCACTGAATTGAATTATTCATATTTATTATAAGAAAAACTTTGATATGCGTTAAACGCTTTGAAATAGCACATATTTTAATAATGATTTTCAAGATCGCAAAATATATTTAGTATTGTGCTGGGTTTTTTTGTTCAAAATTGTGTTGTGCAAAAGTTTTGATCTGTAATATTTTTTATAATATACGAATTCAAATTTACGCTTGAGTAAAACACTAATCGTATTTCTTACGCTTTTCACTTCTGAAGTGTTTTTAAACTAAAACCAATTAAAATACAACAGTCTGATTAATTTTAGATCGATGTTTGTTTTATTAGCAATATTTTTAGAGCCGGTTCATTATATTTCGTTATATTGTGTAATATTGCGGTTCTTGATATTTTTAAATTTCATGGTTCTTTTTGTTACTGTGGTTTTCGTAATATTTATTAATTTCACTTAAAAAAAAGCACAAAAATCAAATTGAGGTAAAAATATAAGCTAGTAAAATACCTTAATAATTGTTCTCTAATTGTGGTTTGCCGTTTACACTTTTCTTTAAACTGCCCGGCCGTGGTTCGAATTCGTTATCTGGCATCTGGTGGAAGAAACGAGCTTTTCTTATTTGTTGGAAAGTAGTTCTTATCGGGTTCTGAGAAGCGGTATAGCGTAGCATATTGTCGCCACGTTATAATCGCATATTAACCTCATGAGGAGTATCGCCGTACATGTACGGCGGTTGATCTTTTACTGTTTTGAGGTACCCAGACAGTTACCCCATATATACATGATAAAAATAATATAGATTAAAATAAAAAAATAAAAAAACACATTTCTATATATTTAAAAAAAATTGCTTTAGTGTATATGATTTACATATACAGCACGAAATACATTAACATATTAAATAATAGTTCATAATAATTTTATAAAAAATACCCTGTATTAGGCCGATAGATGGTGATGGGGATGTAAGTAATTTTTTAAAATTAAAAAAAATAGTGACATCTTTAGCTAATTAAATTTAATGTGTTTTTTTTTTATGAAGTTAAAATGATAAAATGCCCAAATTTATGTACACGGTATTCGATATGGGACTCGTGAGTGATTGTTACATTCATTAAATAATAAAAGAGTTATGATACATAAATTTTATGGAATTACGTATATATGGAATTGTAAGTCTATATTAGCTGAGTAAACCACAAAGCAAATGGATGAAGTGAAGCTTTTTAATAGGTAAATAAGTCACGGTCATCTTAGTCTCGATTTTAACCGAATTTTTTTTCTTATATTTGCTATTAGAGCATTTCAGTTTATTCTTCGAGTGTGTAATTGAGACAAATACCATACTAGTCGATGCTCAAACATTATATTTTATATATATATTTTAAAAAGTAGATTAAGTAAATTATTGGGAAAAAAGTAGATTAAGTAAATTGTTAATAAATGACCTAATACGATGTGACATGAGACACGATGCAGCCTCTCGTTCGTTTACATTGATTGAAAATTCGGCTATTAATCATTCGCTTTTCTCTCTCTTTTCAGTGGCTTCAGCGTAAGCGTCTGCAGCAGGCAGCACATCTTCAAACCGGTGTCGGTTCAGGCCATGTGGTGAGTATTTATTTTCACTCTGAAATAACTTTCAACCTAACGTGAGTTTCATCGATCATACGTGAATTTCGCGATCTTGCTCTGGAAGTTTCGAGCGATTTACGCACTTTTCCTTTTATGGCAAAGCGCGTGCTGGTTTTAAATACCTTCTCTCTTGCCTGACCTTTGTCTGGTGCATGACGGAAATTTATTCTGCCCTCTTTTGGCCCTCGGCCAGTTCGGATGCGTTCCGAACCGGGAGTGTGACGTCAGAATCGCACATTTATTTATATCTCGCGTGTGAGTGATCAGATTTTTTGGGCGTGAAAATCGCTCGTGTTTTTTTCGATCGATCCGTATATATATCTATTGATAAATTTGCGAAGATAACGAGTTTGCTCTCGTTCATGGAGCAATTGGCATGCTATTAAACAGGTCGTTAGTTATTTAAAGATCTATCTATAAGCGAGTCGATATTTGTTGCGCAATTCTCTAATGTGCTTGGTTTGAATTTGTATAATATGAAATTGCTGTAAATGTTTTGGCTTTATATGATATTTCACGCTTGTTTTTCTGACTAGTATTTATTCTTCCATCCCTAAGCGGGGTAGCTGGTATTTATTGTAATATATAATGAATTATAAATATTTCTATATTAACTTTTACTTAATTAATATTCAAATTTGACTAGGGTTTCTTTGTACCCCATTCCGGTCCTCGAAAGATATACCAGCGTTGGATTGTCAAATTTTGAATAACCGGTTCGCTGTTTCTAAACCTTTAAATGGAACTCCCTCATGAAAAAATTTCAACACTGAAATATTTCACTCTAGATAATTAAAATGTGTGTATTTATTCTTATTTTTTAATATTTATTTATTTTTATTAATAATATATCATTATTGTAGAAACGACCCTGAAGCAACCCTCCCCCCCTCCCGTAAATGAAATCTTTTTTAAATTGAGAAACTTTTAGAATTTATTTCGAGTCATTTTTAACATATTATACATAGAAAACACATTTAGAATAAAAAGCACTTCTATAGAATTTCTAAAATTTACTCAAATTAATATGAGTATATATTTTTATATTTTTATTTTTTAGCAATCAAAATGTTAATAGCGCCGCAGGCGAATTTTTTCCGAAATGTATCAACTTTGTAAAACTAAAATACCATTGAAGTATTTAAAAATTATGACGATGGCTTTTCGTCAATCATTTAGCACAATTTTAATATAAATATCAAAATAATAAATATCATGAGGACATTTTTTATTTAAAATAAAGTATAAAACATAAAAGAAATCAATTTAATGTCCATGTGTCTGTTTCATGAACAGATATGTTCTAATTCGCTTTATTTTTTACTCGTATCTGTTGCTACTCTATGATGATTATTAATCCAGCTAATACATGGAACAAATAGAACAGGATTCTAATCAGACAGTAAATTGATACTCGTCAAATTCGAGACAGTCTACGGTAAGACTGCATTTCAATCTTGTACATGCGAAATGGGACCCAAAAGTAACGAGACTCGGGCTGAGGAGGTGAAAGGCGTTAGGCGAACGAGTTCTTGGTGGTTGGGTATTGAGTCAGTATGTGTCGTTTCGTCGTCGTGAGAGCACTCGTTTGTGCGTAACATTTTCAAAACGTTCGCGGAAACTCTTGTAATGTTTCAAACAGCTTATAAGGATGATGCTTTAAGTAAAGTTCGGGTCTATGACTGGTTTTCGCCGTTTAAAAAGGTCGAAATGACGATTGAAGACCAACCTCGTTCTCGGCGCCCCTCAACTTCAAAGATTGACGACAACGTTGAAAAAATCAACACCCTGTTCCTTGAAGATTGTCGCCTTCTACATGGAGGTATTGAAAAGGTTGAGAGAGAGCATCAGGAAGGAAAGGGCGGATCTTTGGTGTATAAGGGATTGGTTCTCCCATCATGACAACGCAGCGGCTGTGAGGCAGTTTTGAGCAAAAATGAAATGACACCGATTATTCACTCGCCCTACTCACCTGAGTGGCCCTCTGTAACTTCTTTTTGTTCCCTAAGCTTAAAAGCGACATGAAAAGAAAAGGTTTTGCGACTGTGGAAGAGGTAACATAAAAATCACTGGAGGGGTTAAAATACATCGCATTATGTTAGTTCCAGAACTATTTTGAGCAATGCAAAAAACGATTGGATAGGTTCATATTATGCAATGTATAGTACTTTGAAGATGATCAAAATTTGGTGTAAAAATATTGAATTTTTTTTTTAAAAAGTCTCGTTATTTTTGGGTATCTCCTTTTATCACATTTATTAAGCTTAAATTTTGCTGACAAAGTCTGAAAAAAATAACAACAGGTTCTGTGAACTAATATATCTACAACTGGTTCTAGAGAACCGGGAAAACCGGCTACCTAATCCTACTGATATTTATTATTTTATTTTATGTACTGAATGATATGGACATTTTTGGCATAAATATAAAAAAATACCAGTTGAAATAGTTTTGCTTAACCAAAAATGCTTGGGCTGTGGAGTCGGAGTCGGAGTCGCAGAGTCGTGGTATTTTAGGAGGAGTTAAAAAATCCACCTACTCTGACTCCTTTTTATAATTTTTTTGAACACGTTGAGTGCGTTGAAGCCCGTTTGTTTTCTGCGTTTAAAATTATCAAATCTAATTTGAAAGCTTCTATAAAGCAATTATTTTTTAAGGTCTAATTCAGTTTATATCACGGATGGAAAAGATTAAATTTAGATTTAAAGATTTAAGATAAAATTTGGCCAACCTGGCAAAACAAAACCAACGAAACAAGCTTTTTCCCTTGATAGATAAATAATTATTAAGTTTGTTATTTTTATTTATTTTATTGTATCATTTTATATTTTTTATTTTATTTGACATATATTAGGTATATTTTTTTTAATAAATTATTTTTTTGTTCCTACTTTTTAAATATATCAATATAATAAGTCAATAAAAGTGGCCTTTTTTTGCCTAATATTTTTCTTAAATCCTTACACTATTTTATTAATTAGAAAATTGTTGACATTATTTTTATTGCTATTTATTAATTTTATGCTGAAAAAAAATTATTATTAAAATTGTTAAATTCGGAGTCAGACCATAAGAGTTGGATTTGAAGTCGGTAAAATTTTAAACGACTCCACAGTCCTGAAAAGTACGCAAAAACAATTTTATTGATTGATTATGATATGTAGTAGGTAATTAATTGATAATAATAATGTTTTAGTTACTGATTGTTAAATGTGCTTAAAAGTTTTCTTTGGGAATACTAATATATTATTGAGCTGTGAAGTGTACCACCATAAATAGCAATTATTAGAACTGACACATGTAGTAATCTATAAAAAAATATACACATTGGAATTTTCATGTACAATTGTTGTTTGTTTACATAAACTAGCATTTTGGGTTCAATGGGTTAATGTTTGTTTGTGATTAAATAGTTTTATCTATTAAAAACACGAAAAATTATCATTTTAATATTTTTTTATGTGCACTTATATAAATGCAATTTGTTTTTGTTTATAGTTTTATCAATACAAGACCAACCATTTCTATCAACCATAACGAGTTGAACTGAACTGTTCGTCAATCGACGTACATTACGAGAGAGTAAGCAAACACCGCGTCACTTTGCATGTACATAACGTTTTGATCCTATTCCAAGCTTAGGTCGTCGTCAGCAAGTCTGCTATGAAGAAAGTGATAAAAATAAAGTGCGCGATCAACAATCTTTCAATCTGTCTGATTAACACTTCTATCAGAATATTACGCGTTAACTTATTGAAAACCGCGCGTTTTCCTCTTACCAGGAACACTGCTTTACCGCAGTGTTTTTTCCAATGCCATTTTGTTTTATGTGAATTCCGCTCTTTTGGTCTTCCTCACTAACGCTCATAAATTGTCGCAAAATTAATTCGAACGATAATTCGTTTCAACGTGAATTTAAAATACCGTGCATATATCTACCTCGGTTAAATTTAACTTAAACGCTAATTGGCCCCAGCGCGTTCTAGCAGACGGCAATGAATTAAGTCCGATCCGGTCTCGTTCATTGCTATTTATGACGTGCTCTCCCTGTTAAGGACGAGACTGGCGACTTTACCCTATAAAGTCTTGGTGTTTAAAGTCGTCTTCACTACTGGAGATAATCGACGAGATTCGATAACGAGTCGCTCTTCTTGTATGTGGCTGATTGGAGTCGTTGTTGTTGTAATCGGATTAAAATTTAGATCGATTTGATTTTAAAGGATTGCGTATCATAATCACCATCCTTCGATAGACATTAAGTAGTCCCTATTTTCAAATTGTCAAATTCACCAACTTTTCACTATTTTATGTGACATGTTGTAAATGAGTACAGAATGTACTACGCATATGAAAAATATTGACGATATAAAAAAACGGAATCTTATAGGGGTCTACTAACGATCTTACGTTCTTAAATGGGAGGAGGTGGGGTCCAGAAAATTGATCGCCCGCAATTCACAGCCAGCAATTAATTGCTAGCAGTCGCCGATTCCCAGACTGAAATTTCTGGTGGTCTTAATACTTACTTATTGGTATTTATGTCTGATTTACCCTCGTTAAAAACGCATTGGGTTTACGCCTGTCAGTTACAACAGAAAGAGCGCATAACTTTACATATCCATCGAATATTTGAATATTTATGGCAAAAAACTGTTTATACTATGTTTTATATTATGCTAGTAAAAATGCAAATGATTTTTTAATTTATGCGTTTAGCAGGTCTTATTAATAATTTGCACCTTTTCTTAACGGTACAAAAAAATCTGCGTGTTCCGGCGATGTACACTCAGTATACACGTAAAAAGTTCTGGAAACAATTATTTTTTTATAAATGGTTATATTGAACAAACAATATTATTAACTTAAGTCTTAAGATGACATGTACACTCGGTGTACATCACACTAAATGAAATGTTAAATATACGTGATTCTAACTCCGCAAAGTGCGAACTTCGTTCGTGTTTTGAAATGTTTCCGTAGAAATTCTGCAATTATGATTATATATAGACAAGTGTCTGTTCCCGTAGTAATGGGTCACATAGTCTCCATGTCTCCAAAAAATGCAATGGTCACGAATCAATTAATTTTATGACATTGTCGCGACATAAACAAAATGATACTCATCGCTAACTTGTTTCTCTTTATGACAATGAGGTTATATGGAGGTAAAATGATATTTTGGAGTATTGGAAGGGCGTCCGTTGCCACTGATGCACTCAATGAATTTTGTAAACATTAACAAAAAGTGTCCAAAACTATTTTTTTTATAGAATGGTTATCGAAAAAATAGACTATTGTAAATTGCGCGCGTTGGATGCCAAAAAGAGTACTTGAGACTTTAGAATCCTCAGGCATTTAGATCTGAGGTGACACAAGTAGTCGTTAAATTATATATGCTTAGTTAAAAAAGAAGCTTCTTTATCTAAATACAAAAACAGCAATGATAACTTGTTATTAGGTGTATAGTAAAGATCTTAAAAGTAGTTATATTTAAAACACTTAAAATAATGTAAATTTATTTTAATAAAAATTAATATTTAAGAATCCTTGATATATTGTATGTTATAAAAAAATATATGAGAGAAATTTGAATACGTAAATTAAAGGCACATATACCGACTTTGGAACTGATTTCGAAACCGAAATCGCGTGGAAAACTAAGAGCTGCACACAAACCGATTTGGTATCGCAAATGATTGCGAAAGATACTGCGTTATCGGTCGTATAAGGAATCCTCGGAGATTATGTCCTCGTGGTGAACCCACGCATCTGCCAGCAAATGGATCTGTGACGCTTTTTCGTCACGTGTCATCACGTGCGAACTCGGCACACTTAACTTAACCCCAAAGAAAATCAGCCTCCCGCTGCGACATTAGCATCTGAATTGCGCCGCCAATTAATTAAGTTAATCACCTACTAATTAATGTGCACATAAACGCCATGTTTGGAGTGCGTCTTGAGCGATTTTTACGCGAAAATCCTCTCGGCCAGTTGGCCTTCGAACCGTTGAAAAATTTATGACCATATAGAGTTAACTTTGACACATTAACCGCGATTTCAGCGCAATATACGATAAAGAGATAAGCGATTATTCGCTGGTGCGTGGCAACGATGATATTGAATTTTAAAGGGTATCCTTGAGAGGTCCTTGCGAAACGCTCGTGACCCTCGAGGGGTCGCATACCGCAGTACATATTGAAATGATCAATTTTGAACGCGTCACAAAAATGCGTCACGTATTTCGTTTATTATCTTTTGTAGACGGCGGTATGAGTAGATGTTTTTTTCCTGCGTGAAACCTGTATCTTATATGTTTAAAAGGATAAAACATACAGTATGAGTTCAAAACAGGCATTCGGGTACTAAAGCAAAGTTTAGCATAACTTTGATATTCATGTATGTAATTTATGTTAGCCTTGCATTAATTCGTATAATATATGCTTATATTTTAAGGGATCAGTTAAGCGATTCGGTTAGAGCGAATCGTTTATATAAGACAAGGCTGACATCAGTTTATCGATTTTTTTTATTGATAGCAAGGATTTGATTAGAGGATGGTTACAAACTACCATTGGTTCTATCTATCTGACTTTATTTTGGGTATAGAAATACTTTTTACTTTCCTCCAGCGATGATAAACCTGCGCGAATTCAACTATTTTCAGAGCTAATGCTCATTCCAGAGATATTGACAATTTTGAAATTAAATATACTTGCTAGTCCAAGTAGAACATGAGTAGCGATATTATTATTTGCGGCACCACCCGTAAATTTATTTATTGTAAATCTTCCGTTGCAACACAACGGGGTGAACATAATCAACAACTACTAAGTAAGTAGTGACACATCAAACTGAAATCAGTCTGTAAATTAGTGACATTTATTTCATTAATTATCAATTATTATTACAGCTTACGATCAATAGATAACGCTATGCACGATATATCTCGATTTTATTTTAATAATTCATCACTATACATATCTGTAAGATTAGAAAAATCTAGAAAAACTTAATCTGTGATGATCGATCGGAATTATAATTATATAATAATCACTAATTAAAACATCACAAAAAAATTTGCATTCTTATGGGATTCAAACCCAGATCTTTCGGATATTAATCACCAACTTATATCACTGGTAAATATACTAGTCTATAAAATATTTTCCAAATTAATAATGGCCGATTTCAAATCTGTCGTTAGTTTTTGTTGCCCATAAAGATTAAGACCTTATTACGGAGTGTTTATTTATTATATATGTTGTGATATTAGGAATTTACTGTAAGAATAGCTTTCAGAGGCTCTATTCGCCAGTCGCGTTGACTTTGTGGCTAATCGACTTTCTTATCAGTAGGAAGCTGCGGTTTTATAGTACGCATGTTGCTGCCGACAGAAACTATTCAAGGTTCAGTTGTTGCGTGGCATTCGATCCGATTGTGTGGTAAAATAATAATGTGTGTACTACGCTTGTTTGATTTTTTCGCCCAGAACAACTGTTTACCGTTTTATTCACCGTTACATATGATTATGAAAAGGGTTAAATCTAAATTGCTAAATTTATCTTTATGATTGGTTACTTATATGTGTACCACAGTGTCACAATAATATATTTATCAATGAAATCTGCATTTTATGGTGAAACATTGTATTATAATTGAACAGATTATAACGCGGATTGATAAAATTTTATCAGGATGATATCTATCCACGAAACTTTTCGTCGATCAATGAACTATGAACATAATCCCTTCCTTTCATATGTTACTGTATTTTGCTGCTTATTATGAAGCTGTTCAGTTCTTTCGTAATGAGCTCATTTCTGTGCCTATATACACAATATCATCACCAATAGTAACAGACTGTCTCAAAGCCTCCAATATCAGATATACAGCCTCCAGGCTGATTGTATAGTTTTTTCAGAATTCTGTGTTTTAAAATCTTTGAAGCAATGATTTTATGTACAGTTTCTTATAGATTGAAATGATCTTCTGATCCATAAGCTGGATTTTAGTTACTTCATTGTGATAAATCCTACTTCTCAAACAACTGCAGAGTAGAAAATGCATTACATGTAGGCCATCGCAATAAAGCATTTTAACGTCAATTATTTTTATTGTGGCAAAGGCTTTATAGATCCACTCAATAAAAAAATATTTTATAAATAGCTATTCACATAGCAGATGCTTTACTATCCATAACATTATTTCACGTCACCACTGGCATTTACACATAATAAAATATTCAGTCTAGGTAAAACATTTTCTTCCTTAATAAAGTATGTAGCTCATAATTTTTTTTTTTTCAAAATTATTTGCTCACATAAGGGAAGAAAAGCTTAAATTATTGCACATATTTCTCAACAGCATGTATGCCTTAGCTCTTCTTGAACTTATCTAACCATTTTCGGCTAGATTTGAACTATAGACTATTGCCATTGTACCGCGTAGCTCCAGAGTATCCAACTAAATCGACCCCCACATAACATTTTATTTTTTTATTATCATGTCATCGTTTAATCGTTTCGCTCTTGCGCAAATTAGAGCCTCATAAACAATATTTAAATGATAGATATATCAAATAAAATGTGAATTTATTAAATCACCATTTAAATATCAAATGCACGCATTCAATAATTTATTTTAACCTCCAAAAAAATATAATGTGACCTAAAGCGAATAATAATATGTGCATTAAAATAAATAAGATGTGCATTACCGTTTGTGTGGTTTGATTTTGAAAAGCAAATGGACGTTTCGCAACTGTTACAGTGAAATTATATTTTCAATAATATGAATATGATTTTATTAATGTTTTTTATTGAACAAATATGTATTTATTTAATGCTCATTTTTAAACATTTGCATGCACAAATCATCACTAAATATTAAACGGTGCTTAATCTATGATTTTTTTATTGAACATAGATATATTTATTTGATGCTTATTTTTTATTATTGTAATGCACAAATAATTCGTTTTATGGAACAAAATATTTATTTTAATGCACATATCTCTTAAAATAATTTCCTGTTAAATCGAACCCTTTCACGTTTATCGAAATCAGCAATAATTTATCTACTTTTTCAATCGACTGTGTTCTTTGTTGATATAGTACAATTAATATATTTTTTGTGTTGTAACAAATGCACTATGCGCTTTTTTAAATAAAATTTAAAAATGTCACAAAATTTCGTGTTACACTACAAAATGTGGATAATGGTAGAGTGGCGAATTTTTTATAGTTTATTGTTATAAAATATAATTTATTAAATGTGCAGAAAAATCCATCAAGTGATTGCTAGTCAATTGTATTGTGGCTTAACTAGACCTCAAAATTATCCCTTTTAGTTAAAGCTCGTTTGGGCGACAAAGGATAATTCAAACAATGCTTATTCAATAGTGACTTTTTTGCAATTCTGGATTTATAATGGTTATTTCTGAAACTCCCTACGAAGTGATTCTACTTTTTATTCAAGTAAATATTAAAAATCATCTATTTATTACTGTGGTTCATTAATGAAATGTAAAACAGATTGTAACCAGCGAAGCGAAAATGGTTGCCGACACATGTATTAAAGTGCAAAATACGCACATATGATTCTTAGAATAATATCAACAGCTCGCATTTTCCGAAAGTCACGTGAGGTTGTACACTGCTTAACCATTTAATTAATGAGTTAATTTGATAGTATACACTTGGAAGTGAGTTAATTTTACGTATTTTTACATAATTATTTCTATTTTTATTTATTTGTTATTATATTTTTATTGCACTTATCTTAAATTATAGGGGAAAAAATCACTGATTCGCAACGTTTTATTGCTTTGATTTATTTTACATTTATTTATTTATTTATTTTCTATAAATATATAAAAATATAATGCTTTTTCTGGGGTACATTAAAACAGTAAAAGATTTACCACCGTACATGTACGGCGAAACCGCACCAAAGATTATAATTCCATAATTATAAAGTATAATGTTTTAATGAAGATTTAAGGAGAGTTAACTAAAATACAATTTATTTGTGTTTATCTGTGAACTATAAATTGTTTTAAATTATTTTTTGTTTATTATAAATAATTCCACGAATTCGGTCAGTGGATTGCACACCAATCCACTTTGCGCAAACTCAAAACAATACAACATATACATATTCGTGAATTATTTTCATAACACGTTTAGTTGGCATGTTTGGAAATGTCATTTTCGACTCGACTATTCGCGTAAAATGCATCAATAGCGCGCGTGTTTAGTGAAACGACTCGTGCTAAATTTGTCCAGCACATTTACGTTTCAACTAAATGCGCATAAATCATTCAAATATCAAATTGTTACTTATTTCGAACGATTTATGAGCTAACAAGTGTATTTTTTTATTCTTCATTGTGCGCATAAAATAATAGAAAATATAATATAATAACATGCCAGTGGTTTTTCACGCCAGTATTGTTGTTTCGAAGCGGGGGCACCTAGCGCTGCCGGGTACGGCGACGATGGCCCCCTCTTCTGGGGCGCCCACGCGCTCGCCACTTGCCCTAATATGGCGTTCAGGCGGCGGCCGACGGGGGCCCCTCTCGTCAGTCGCGAAACGAAACCTCGTCTGCCTCTACGTCCGCGGCGAGAACGATCCGCCTCCTCGGTCCACCCTCAGTGCCTTCTGAACCAGGACCTCGATCGGAGTGCTAAGCGAACTGTCGAGTTTTATTTATTTGTATAAATATCTACTATCGTCTCAGCGAGCTGAAACTGAGACTCTGGCGCATCTTTGATTCGATGCGCCCGCCGACGTCCCAGTCCTTTCAGTCGTTGTCCCATGACGATCTGCTGCTGCAACCCTTCCTGTTTGCCGAGAGTGCCGGTGATGGGAATGCTCGTCGGGTAAATATTCGCATTTAGTACTCGATCTTTGACCCGGATCTTGTCATGGCTTTGATAAATACAGTGAGACAATGTCGTCACCATAACGTTCTTCGTGTGTCTTAATGCTTGAATACAAGTTATTAATGATCTGATTTCACGATAGTTGATAAAAATAGAAATATACGTAACTCGATAAAAAATGATAGTATATTAATTGATGATTTTAAATATCACACGTTACTCCCCCCCTATCCTTCCGCCCCTAACCAAAAGAAAGTTTTCGCTATGACTTCATACAGTGATATCGAGATTGCTTAATAGTGTGTTCTTTACCACCACCAAATAAGGTGTTTTGTTTATATGTCTAGATTCCAGCTAATCGAATATATTCGTATAGTTTATAATGTCGAGGTATTTGAATATTGGAATAGTTTCTTAAGTATAAAATTAAGGAAAACATTAAAAAGTTAGCCTTACTATTTTAAATTGCTTTTTAACTTTGTCTTGATTGCTCCTGTTGTTGAAAACACTCTTTTAGTAGCGGTTAATGTTAGCATAATTGCTTGGGAGTGTTTTTAACGTTTCTGTTTATTTTTAATGTTCAAATATCTATAAAAAATTAGATTATTTAAACAAACGGTATTTCAAACTTCATAAGAAAAAATCTTACTTTTTTGTAAGTTGACTCTTTCACATCAGAATCACAATGAACTAAATATTTTCACTTCGGCAAATTGTAACATTATTTGCAAAATAATTAAAAAAAACTAAGATTACTATTTATATCGAATATGTATGTCGTACGCTATGAATATGCTTATCAACATAAAATTATGGAATTATATCAACCGCGAGATATATATGTCGTAACCCTTCGAATATTTATAGATCGCGGTAAATCAACGCAAAATGTAAGATAGTTTCTAGAAAATAAAAATCCGCGTAAATAGCATGACGTCCCTAAAAATAAAATCTATAAAAAAACAGTTTAGCATGTGTTCCAAAATATGTACAATAATTTCAGTGACATTATATCGGAATACATATTTACTGGTAGATATATAGTTTTAGCAGTTAAAATATAATTTAAAAATAAATATGATTTCAACTTTTCCATACGTAGTATATATTATAATATCATTATTTATTCACATGCAAAGTATAAATGTTACAGTGAATGTGTATTTTTCAGTGAAGTTATGTTTTCACTAGTAGATATGTATATATTTCTACTAGCGAAAATACTGTTTAACTGATAGGCGCCAGTGAAATTAGATACTGCTCTAAAATGTATATGGAACTCAATTTGACAGTTGCGAAGCGTCCATTTGTTACTCAAACCCAAACCTAACCTACACAAATTAATCAAACCCAACTTTCATTGGGTAAAGTCCAAAATATAAACTCAAATAAGCGGAAGAATAAGTACAGACAAACGTCGCATCTCATATATTGCTCCATAGTTAGTCTGCATTTCGATATTACACTATTTTTAAAATATGATAGCTATTCTTACCGATATTGCTACGGACTTCTTATATGAGAATATTGGTCAAAGTATATTCAAATCGAATTTTGGTCAATAGGAGTGCACAAAAACAATTATCACTTCTCAGAAGTCAAAAATTCACGTCAAAAGTAATAAAATCGTGTCAACGCCATCGCAGTGGGAACGCTCGGTAGCGAGCGTTCCCACTGCGATGGCGTTGACACGATTTTATTGCTTTTGACGTGGATTTTTGACTTCTGAGAAGGGATAATTGTTTTTTGGCGCTCTCCTATTGGTCAAAATTCGGTTTAGATATGCTTCATTCGATTCTCACTTATTGTAAGTCGTAATATTGTTATATAAACTCTAGATAACCGAGTGTTTTCACTGCGACGGCACGATTTTATTGCCTTTGACGTAGATTCTAAACAGGGACCAGAAAAATGCATATCATTTAATGAAATACTACCAATCTTACAACAACCCTAGGCTTAACATTTTTTTTAATTTTAGACGTTGAATTAATATAGGAGTTTAAAGGGTTAAGTTTCGCTGAAATTTAACGGCGCATTAATATTTGGATACATATTTAAAACCTTATTTTTTAAATCACGTTAATATTTTAATCGACAACGTGTTTTGTATTTATTAAAATTCTCAGAATAATTATTTATTAAAATTGTATGTAAAAAAACATGTCAATGTTTTGTTACTATCTGTGTTTGTATTCAAAACAATAATATTAACCCACATATCTGGCTGTTACAATTTTTTGCCGTTGAAAATAGTTTTGAAAAGTAAATAGAATTGAACATCTGAAATGGCTTCGCGTTGAATGGGTTAAAATTTTGTTTTTTCTTAACTGAGTAAAACAGGTACCGCCAATCGGGGGATATAGTATAAATTAATATTTACTACCCTTAAACAATATAACTCATACATAATACATAATTAAAATGTATTTCTATAATCTTAAATATTTTTGGACTGCTCGAAAATATTGTCATATGTATTTTATAAAAAAAAATAACCCAAAGGAATGCTTTTTTCTCTTTGTATTTATCCATTCACTAAATATGTTTTATTATTTTTCCTAACTACGCAATAGTATATTTAATGGATTGTTACGAAACATATCTAAATTATTCGTTTCGATTTTGATGTCGACAGGAATCAAATCAAAACTAATGACCTCTGGTTTTTTAAGAGCATTTGGACGTTGCGCTATTGTCGGGCTAAAACCATTATTAAAATATATATTATTTCATTAATGATCAACCTCATAAGCGTTGCATGCAAATCTGGGTGTTTCTTATCTTAATATTTAACACTTTTCTCGTGAAACGTGAAGGACATAAAAAAAGGCCATGTCGTAATTTTTGTTTTATTATTAGAGATGCTGCGAGAGCTAAAAAAATATCGTTTCGTATTTTTTTTATTCATTCAGAGATCCTGCGAGAGCAAAAGGTCATTTCAGACATTTTGGTCGAGGATTTTTTGAGGATAATCCTCAAAGAAAGACGTCTGGTCACCTTACCTTTTTACCCGTTTTCTGTTATATCCTGATTTGATCTATACATTCTTGATGAAACCTTTCCTTTCGATAAGACACGATTACAAATGCTCCAGCTCAACATTTCCAAGACGTCATGCTCTTAGAAGATGACGTCTTCGATTTCTTTGGACAAGTTTCCACCGTTGTCATTGGAATTGGCGGCTCGCGTTTTCCTCGGCCTAGCGTTTTTCCAGTCGAATGAATCAACCTCCGTCGCGTGGGCCGTCGTATTATTTCGAGAGCAACAATTTCGTACGAGCACGTGTCCAAACATGGAGGACCTCAAAAATATCGCCTTCGCCTTCTATCTCAGGAAACTCGGCTGTCGTATATGGACCGATGACTCGTTCGGAAACTTTTACCGGCGCGAATGACGCAACGGCTTCGCACCTGACCGCTCAGCTTCCTCGTATTTTGCCAAGTCTCGACCGCTTTTCTTATCTGGAAGCTAGAACCCGAGGATCGTCGAGGATTTTGTAACCGTCAGTAGGTGTTTTCATACCTTTCGTTTATCGCGATTACGCGCGTGTTCATAATTTGCGCAATGCGAGGTCACGCCGATTTCCGTTATATACTAATTTAATATTATATTGGCAAGGATCAGTTTGGAACATCTGCAACCACTTTGTAAATTGACGACTGCAAGCCTCTATACTCAAGGTGTTCAGGTTCTTGCATTATAAATTTAATTATGAGGTAGCACATTGGATCATTAACATATATAGACAGGCGTACATAGTTTAAATAGCTTTTTCGCCGAACCGTTATAATTTATTTAAACGATACGTTATTTATTTTCAGGTCGGCTCTGCAAACACTGCATCGCGTGAGTAGCCGAGCTCGAGAGCAGAATTTCTTTCTCAACGGCAACAGCCACAATTGGGTTAGCTACTATGAACAACGCATCGAGTCTGACCGCTCCTGCCTCAACGAATGGCACACCATGGACAGCATCGAATCCAGACGTCCTCCATCGCCAGATTCGTTGCGAACCAAGTAACGTTTCCGTCTATTTTTCATGTAACTTTCGATTACTCTTTACTCATTCGTATGCTATTCGTATTACAGGCCAAGGGAGCGCGATGAAACGGAGAAAGAAATCAGATCGACCCTCAAAGAGATCATGATGAGCGTCGACTTAGACGAAGTCACCAGCAAAGTCATCCGGTGTCGTCTAGAAGAAGATTTAGACATGGATTTAGGAGAGTTCAAGTCGTTTATCGATCAAGAGATGATCACCATCTTAGGACAGATGGACGCTCCTACGGAAATCTTCGATCATGTCTACTTGGGTTCGGAATGGAACGCTAGTAATTTAGAAGAATTGCAAAAGAATGGGTAAATGTTCTTATTTTAATATATTATTTAATTTTAATTTGATACTAATCGTCCGTATGTTCTTGCAGAGTGCGCCACATATTAAATGTGACGAGAGAAATTGACAATTTCTTCCCCGGCACCTTTGATTATTTGAACGTGCGTGTTTACGACGATGAAAAGACGGATCTCCTGAAACATTGGGATAAAACGTTTAAATACATCACTAAGGCGAGGGAAGAAGGATCCAAAGTGCTGGTTCACTGCAAGATGGGCGTCAGCAGGTCCGCTTCGGTGGTCATCGCGTACGCAATGAAAGCCTACGATTGGAAGCTGGATCATGCGATGAAGCACGTCAAAGAGAAGAGGACGTGCATTAAGCCCAATACTAGTTTTATATCTCAACTAGAAACATATCAAGGCATGTTAGATGCTATGAAGAATAAAGAAAAGCTGCAGAGGTCAAAATCGGAAACAAATTTGAAATCGCCCGGCCTGGTGTCCAAGACCGATTCTAGAATAATGGAACCGACTCCTCTCATTCAAGCTCTCTCCGGTAGATATAGAGGGAGGCCCAGGTCTTGGTCGCCCGATACCAGATTGGCGTCGCAGATTCAGCGGCAATCGTCTTCGTTGGAAAACCTAGCTCCGGGATCTCGGAACGTTTTAATGCCGTGCGGCAGCGGAAGCTATAGTGTTTCGCAGAATCAAATAATGCATCTAAGAAAAGACTGCGTTCCGTGCGTGAAACATATAGTGAACGAGCTCGAGTCTCAAGCCACCTTAGAGAAAAAGAGCGTTAAGAAGAAGAGTAATTTAAAATTAAATTTAAATAATCACATAGAGGCTATGAAGTTCTCCTTCGGCGAATGTGCCGACTGCGATGATAAATCTTCAGAGTTGAGCGATTCGAATTTTCAGTACGGAGTTCCGCGATCAGCCGACGCTTTAATGGATGAAATTATCGATATGAGAAAAAACGGTTTAGGAACAGAAATATGGGATCCTGGGGAAAACAGTGCCGAGGATAAAAAGTACTACTTTGACAGTGACCTTAGTGACAATAAAGACTCTAACGAAATAGTCAAATGTGATAGTGGTGTTTTAGAATTACGTGCCAAACCTAGACAGTGCTTAGATCCCTTTTCGAAACAAGTCGATCGAGTTTTTGATAAAGAAGAGCGGCAGATTGGCGGAGATAATGAAAGAAGTGGCGCTCCGCCGAGCAGGCAGAGTTCGTGGAGCTCTTGCGACAGTGCTGTGGTTTTAGAGAAGCTTTCGCGTCATTCGTCGTGCGGCTCGTACGATAACAAGCCGTCCAGGAACTCTTCGCTGGGATCCTACGACGAACAGTCGCACGCCGGTACCGTCAAACGCACCAAGCAAAAACTCGAAGAGGGTTATTCGACAAAGAGGATTTGCCCTGATACCGATAATTTAGCCTGTAATGGTGTCCACGAAACAGTTAACACTGTTTTGGCGCACAAATTTGTAGTTCCCACCTGTGATTTAGACATTATTAAAGAGAATCATGAACAAAATTGCAACAAAACTATGAACGGCGTTAGTTGTAGTGTTTTAGATATCAAACAGAATAAGGATAATATGAGTGCCATACTAAAAGAACTCGATTTTAATAGCAGTGATGACTTTTGTAATATGAGAAAACACGGAGGACTAAATTATTTACAGTTGTCCGCGAGTGCTCCTACTAACTCTTCCATTGACATCCTAGATAGGCATTCTTTCGCCTCGTCGTGCTCGTCAGTCGGTAATTTAACCACTAAACAAGTCGAGGCTTATAATACTTCAATATTCAAAATACCAAAGCACAAAAACAGTACGGACATTAAAATAGAGCATAGTAACGGTAGGAGTCTATCGGGCAAAGTTATGAATTTGAAAAATAAGTTCGAATCGAATTCGAACGTAGAGAGCGATCTCAAAAAAATGACAGTAAACGACGCCGACGTTCAAAAGAGTACGAATTGCATAAACGGAAACAACAATAAAGGTCGAAGTCTTCCATCGTCACCCGTTAGTGTTCATAATGATAAAAAAAGTAACCTAGAGCCCGATGCGAGCATTAACAATAAAGGGCACACAGCTTCGTTAGAAGATCTGTCAGTCAAAGTCTTAGTAGGGAAGTATGATAGGCCTAAGAGTCAGCAATTCGCCGCAAAGGTCAATACTGTCGAACCGCCAGTTCCCTTGAGGAAATCTAGTTTAAACCGTGATATAGATAATAAAGCACAACTGAAACAAGCTATTATATCTTCTAGGAATACAATTTGCGGCGCGCTGAAAAGCCCTTCGACCGTTATGAAACCGCCGGTGCCTACAGTCGTGTCCATATCCGCGTCCGCTTTTCAAGCTAACATGTCACTTTCAAATAAACCTCAAAAGAAACAAATGCAACATGGAAAGACTCATCCACTAACAAGGTTAAATTTTAACAAAAATCACTCCACAAACAGGTGTGTAAACCCGGCTTATAACACTATGTGAAATATATAATTTTCTATCTCAAATTATGTGCCTGTTTAGGAGCCTTTTTGAGGGTTTCCCTAATGTATTTTTTAAAACACGCTTTGCCATTATCATGACTGGTTAACATTTTAACGATTGATTCGATGAAATTATTACTATCGAGGTTTTGAGCCATGACAATGACGATTTAGTCATTATTGTTTCTTTTATACCAACTCATCTATGTATTTTATATTCCTTGAAAAAGTATCATTCTTTATTTATATTTAAAAAACTCGTCTTAAGCCTCTAATAATTATATCCGTCTACTTTATTTATATTTTATTTCTTTATAACGTTCATATTTAAATTCACGCGTAAAACATTCTAGTAAGCTAACATATGAAGCTTCTACCAAAAGAAAAATAAAAAAAAGTAAAAAAAAAAACTTACCTATTTTTATTTATTGTATGTATATGTGAATCCTATTATAAATAAGATGTAAGATATCACTAAAATGTATATTTTTTTAGTTTTGATAATGGCTGTCATAAAATCTAGTCTATTTGTATATGTTCAAAATCAGCCTTAAAAATGTACTATCCGATCGGCGTTGATATATTTTTTTTATTTGTTAAAATTGTTGCTGAATATTCGTATTATTGTACACCATATGAATTTTGTGCAAGATGCGTACGGCACACGTATTCGCCGATATTTTAAACTTCACACGTGTTGTCAAGTTTTAATCTGTTACGATGCGAAGCTTTAATTTGCAGCCATGTTTCTAGATTTATTGAATTTTTCCTATCGGAAATAAGATTGTTATGTAGCTATAAATTATCGTTTCGTTAAAATTTGACGGCAAAGAAACGCTTTTGTAAAAAAAAAACTGTTTATATATTTGCACAACATTAACAGTATTAAAAAATATTTATTTTGTGTTGTATGCGCATTATTAACAAATCAAAAAATAAAAAAAAAGTATATTTAACCATGACAAAAATGTATTGTTCATAAAAAATCATACGGAGAGAAGTGATTATTTTTTAGTATTTGACTGAAGAGTTTTAGTGGATATTTATTGTGACTTCCATTTTGCATAATTTCGGTGTAATGTGGCGAAAGTGTTGCGTTTTTAAAATTATTCAGTAGGTCTTTTAAAAAATCAATACACTGTCAATATGTATATCCTATAATATTTGACCAGTAAAAACCATTATGGATTAAGTATGGTATAACAATATTGATAATTTGTATTTTAATTTAATATTTTTAGCATATTGCGATTGTTTATTGTTCGGGATTGAACGCTGGATTCGTTGATTTATCTACTCAAATGTCGTTCTGAAATGATTAATCTCGGCTTGTGTGTATTATTGTGATTATTGTAAATTTTTTGTACTATAGTTTGTAAAGATAAAGAGTATGTTTTGCTTTGAAAATAAACTGGTTGTTGTTTTCACCACTGCTTATTTTTTACACCGATTTTACATAATATATGGATCTTCAAGTGATATAAAATTGTACTACATACATATTATATATCATCAACGTTGAAGAACTTTCTTTAATTATGTAACAAATTATTAATGTGAGCTTTAATATTTTAAAGTCATATTTTTAGTAATTTGTCAGCACTTGGTAAGTCAAGAATTGAGTTATAGAAAAAGTTTGAAAAATTCTGAATTTTCATAATCTTAGAAATCATCATATTTTGAAGGTAATATATTTATATTTTAAAAATATGTTACATTTTTAATGAATATTTATTTATTTTCAAACTTTTTAAATGTTTATTGAAGTGCTACACACAAATAATAAACAAATAAATTAAAATAAACGATAAAACAGTAAAAATTGATCAATAATTTAAAAAAAAAATGAGAAATCCCAATAAAATACAGTAATTACGTAAAATATTATTAACTTGTTGCATCCCCTTTAGCCTTCAATACTGCTAAAACACAGAATGGTATTTAATTAATCAATTATTATATCATATTAATAAAGAAATTTGATTAAATATCTACTTCGTTTTTTTATTAAACGAAGTTTTTGCATTGAAATTTATGCTTTCAAGTACTTTGCTATGAAAACAACAGTGGGGACGGTTTCTTAAGTTGGCACACCTATATTTAATCAGCTTAATCCATCAGATAGATACACTAGAGCGCAAAGAGTCGCCTCACTTTCTAGGCAGCTGACGCGACAACAGGACGTCTTATATTGTATATTATTAATGTAATTAAACATAAATAAATATTGTAAGTAGTCTGCGACGTTTCATTGTTAACACTATCAGTCGTTCCTTTTTTAATACATCGGAGTATATATATAAGATAAACAGACATCCTGGACTACGCGGAAAAAATCCTTACATTGAGAAGACGTTACTTTGTTTTACTTAATTATACGAGTCTATATTTTCTTACTGAGAAGTTAGTTATAAACAATTTTAGATAAATATGAATGAACATCTCGTCGATAGCATTTGAACGGAAGTGAGAAAGAACTCACTCATAACAACGTATGGAGACGACTGAATTGCCACGAGTTATTTTTTCTTGTAATTTGGTAAGTATTATAGTGCAACATTGACCTTCGTGATTAATGAAAATGCTGGCGCTTCATGATGATTAATTAAAATGCTTTAAGCAGAAATAAGAGATCTCTTGATAACTCCACCGCATGTTTTTCATAATTATCAGAATTCTTTTATATAAATGAACTAAAATTTATATAGTAAAGGTCAATTTATACACATTAGTGACGTGACAGTGCCGTAACCCGCCCGTGATTAAAGTGACAAGGATAAAATATTCTTTGTAGGAACTTGATAAAGCTTGTTCATACTTGTCCGGCGCACGACCGTGCTAGGGCAATCAGTGCTGTCACTGTCACCGTACAGTGAATTTTGTTATCACGGCCGGCCAGTACTTACTCCCTCCACAAAACTATCTAGCTGAACACGTTTCAAAATCATCTGCTGGTCAAAACCAACAGACAAAATCAACATTATTTTCAAAGTTTTCCTGGGTAAAGTCTTGATTATTTTTCAACGATATTTTTGTTAGCACGGTCGTGATTTTCATAAGGTATTGCTCTATTCTTCCAAATATTGATTGAACTTTCAGTTTGCTTAACAGTAAGTTGAACGAATTTTCTAACATTCCGAAGTATTCATAAAACTTTGCTTCGTCGTCCACCAATTCCTTTTACAGAGTGGCAAATTCCTTTTCTGTTGTTCTGGTTTTCTATGCCTGATGAACCCACATCCGTTTTTTCATTCGCTCTTCCTCTTCTTTATTCAAAACCAGAGAAATCGTCAAAAATTTATCTTCCAAAAACATCGTCATATTGAGCACTCAAGTGCACTGGCAAAACTGTCCATTGTGAATAGTAGTGGAATCGCGGCTGGTCACGGCACTGTTGCGTCATGGATGTGTGTAAATCGAACTGAATAGAAATCACTGTGAGACACGGTCGGTGGAAACACGGACTGGTCACTGCACTGTCACGTCACTGATGTGTGTAAATTGCCATATGTCACAAAAGTCACACCACGACAGATCCCCCTTCTTCCTGTACGGCAAAATTATTTTGATTTACAAAAGGCGACAATATCATAGGTAATATAAGAAATGTATTTGTGTAGAAGCGATGTTGCTTAATAATTTCTTTCTCAAGTTCTGTATTAATATAGTAGAAGATGTACTTGATATTCATAAGCATATACTGTATATAAATTACGCGCTGACACATTGGAACTTAGTGAATTATATATTATATTTCTGTGTTAGGAAAACTGTTTTATTAAATAATTATAATTATTACAAAATACAGCTCTCTTATGAACAAATTCAAATCCGTGATGTCACATTTCTTAAAAGACCCCCTTACTTCCCCTGTCACAGACCTTACCCCCTATGCGTCAGCATTTATGAAAGCCGCCTTATCATTTAATTAGTCACGGTGTATATTTTTAAGCGCAGAACCCCATTGTTTCTTTAACGGGTGAAACAGCCCTTTTTGTGATGATACGCAAAATGTTGTGGCCACTTTTGCGGACGTTAGAGCCAAAAGTCAGTGTAGTTGCTTATAACAAATTGATTTTTGAGCGTGGTGCCGATATCATTAAAAAGTACCAATTATTCTTAGTATAGATATTGAATAGAATATTATTAAATATTTTTTGTCAATTGTGTTTTTTTTTTTGAAAGGTATGTAAACATCGGTCTGCGCGACTGCACTGGCAACACCGTCCGCAGGTCCATGGAGCGTGAGAGCGATGCCGGTGGAGCTGGTGTCCGTGCGCGCCAGCTGCGGCAGCGCTTGCGTGCTGCTGCCCACCGAGCAAGACGGCTCGCTCGCTTTGCACACCCTGCGGGCCGAGTTCCCCGGTGAGCCTTCGCCCCTCCCGCACCGCCTTCCCCCCGCGCGCGCCCAGCACCAAAATAAACAACCGATGATTCTCTCCTTTTCGCTCTCGTGTGCTACTGCCACTACCACTACCCC
The DNA here is from genome assembly GCF_051122295.1 of Plectrocnemia conspersa. Classification (NCBI taxonomy): domain Eukaryota; kingdom Metazoa; phylum Arthropoda; class Insecta; order Trichoptera; family Polycentropodidae; genus Plectrocnemia; species Plectrocnemia conspersa. Next base: position 12,862,996 of record NW_028277167.1, read on the forward strand.
CACTGTCGCCACCTGCGACTGTGATCTAACAAAATAATGCACTTTTTCATTTGTTTATCACCCCGCGGCGAAAATTAGGTCGACGCGTGCACCGCGAATTTTTCCTAGTGGCCAACATGCTCGGGCGGCTTTTCTCCTGTGGCCAACTTGGGCGATTCGAATTTGAATTTAAAAATAATTACTCGTTACACAATACTGCTATCGTTATTTTAAATGCATTCATTTTTGGCCCAAACATAAACTTTACCGACTACGCTTTCTTACCTATTTGGGGTATAACCAGTTTCAGATGTTGAGACCACTCTCTGGCAAAAACACCCAAGAGTGTTTCCCTCTATGCCTTGTAAATAATTGTTCACTATTGTAATTCACACGACACACTTTTAATGACACGTAATATATTGTTTTTATTATTAATTTCATAAATGGAACACTAAATGTATTGTACATTACAATTACCTCCATATATTTGTCCATCATATGATATATTTTGAAGCAATCTTCCATATGATTATCGATCACATTTTTTTTTTTACATAATATAATATAAATATTATCTATATTATTAATTTTGGATTAGATCAGGATTCTAGTTTAAATGTAACATGCAAGAAATCTGTAGAAAACATCGTCTTTGTAGTTAATTAAAAATATATTTATATTTTAAAAGTATTTGTAAAATAATATTTTGTGTTATTTGAAGGAATCAACTCCATATTAATTTATGACCCAAAAAAGAATTTCATCTTATATATAATTGTTCTAAGCCGTCGCTTCCGGACGCGCATAACTTTCAATGAAACATTCTCCGTTCAATTCTTTACTCTGTAAATCGTATCGCTTTGTATGAACGGTGTGTAACAATACACGTAAACAAAGGAATTACAATAATAAATCATAATAAAAATAAAAATTGAATTTGCTCCGATTGATTTTTGAGCCGCCGGTAATGCGTTCTGTTGTTTCGACCAATCAAAAATAAGCATTCAAATATTCAAATAGTTTCGACCAATGAAAAATAAGCATTCAAATTCAAATAGACAGTACCGTGACAACGCTTTTATTTAATAATAAAATTTTGCTACGCGACAATAATTTTCATTAATTCGTCATTTGACTGAATATAAATAATCGGATTGCAAATTAACTAGGTGTGTTATAACTATGTTAACTTAAATATATACATAATGTGTTGAGGATTAGAAGAATACATTGATTAAACTAGATAAACAATCTTCGTAATGAAATCTTCAAATTTTGAATTCCCGGCGACGGGCTCCGAGGCCGAAAAGTGAGTTTTTCCTTTTATAAATAATCGGATTGCAACTTAACTAGGTGTGTTATGACTATGAAAATGAAATATATACATAATGTGTTGAGGATTAGAATAATACATTGATTCAATTAGATAAACAATCATAAAACAATCTTCGTAATGAAATATTCAAATTTTGAATTCCCGTCGCCGGGCTCCGGGGCCCAAAAGTGAATTTCTCCTTTTATATTACATAAACATTATCATTGCTTCCGATTTAATGCACAATTTTAAACGTGAACGTGTAATATATCCTTAGTATGTATGAGGATTGAAAGTTAATGTCGATCAAATCGGCGCTGTCGGAACGCTATATCAGCCAACGGACAGCTTATAAATGTGTAGTTCCTTGGATGTTATCTAATAAACGACAATTTACAATGATTATATATATATGTGATCGCAAACCTGGAATAATCGACAGCCAAAATATCTAAGAGTGGGTTATTTCTAATTCCGATGTGTCAAAATATGTTCAATTTTTGTTCTGTGCCTTCATTCCTCTTTCGGAATAGTCAAATTCAAGATATTCAGTTACATCAAACTTATGTAGTATGTTCTTTATTAAAGATAATACTTGCTGACAGTGACTTCAATATGAGAAGATTCACTCTGTTTATATATACCAATTCTACGTTGTGGTCATATAAGTCATCAAATTGCTCCCTCATTACTTCTGAAAAATAATTAAAAACACCTTTATCAAGAGTTAAGCATTGAACACATTATTACTACTAATATAATCCATAAATTAAATTTAAACAACCGAAGAACAAAATTGACGAAAGTTACTGTATAGGATTAAACACGTAGATTGACATATCTTCATCTTCTTCAAAATAGTCGCAATATGTCATATATTAATTGTTTGCGATACGTAAATGTTATTAGATCTATCATTGTTTCTGAAAATTAACTGTAAACGATACTATATAGTGGGTAAAATGTTACTTTGTTTAATTAACTTTGGTATGTATACCTTTAATTGCCCAATCACCGCTGTTTGTCTTTTAATATTAGATCCTGGAAAGTCAATGGTAATTTTGTTAGAATAACCGTAACATATTATTCATATAACCTAACACTTACTGGCACACTCATAATTTATAGTTTTAATTATGTTATACACTTTAAATCATCTTCAATTGACACTTTGTAAGAAGAATGCTTTGTTTAATTAACATATTTTACTGTTTATTGAATCGCACTAAGCTGTATCCCGGCGCGCGCTTGACTGATGACAGAACTGTCAAATGTAAGCAACTGAGGGGATATCCCGATACATGATCGGGATATCACCGCGCGCTTAAGAACGAACTACGAAATTGATTTTAACGATTTAAATTGTAAAACAGTTATCAATATATCTTTAAAAATCATCAAATTCTAAAAAAAATATTTTTTTAAATATTTTTAGTTTATACGGTATTTAAAATATAATATAAATAATGTGGATTTTTATTAGCTTCTCTTAACAAAAAAAAAATATGTACTTGAATTTTGGCGAACGTTGGCAATTTAAATTAATAGTTTTTAGAGAATTTTTAAAATTTCGCTTGAAAAAACATTTAAAAAAAAAGGGGGAAAATTTCAAAATAAGTACTATTCATTACCAACCAACTACTAAACACATAGTGTTGCAAGAATCTCTCTTACTGACCCCTTTGAAAGGAAACTACACAAAATTGTAAAATATTTTGTAACTAATTTAATTTTTTTAACTTATTTAAATATTTTTTAAATTATTAAGTTTTAGAATAAATTTTCAAGATTTATTCAAAATATTTTTTTCAACCTTAAAAATATTTTTTATTTTAAAGTGGATTTTAAATATTCTTAATTTATTATAGATTTTAAATATGTTTAGTTTATTTAAATTTTAAATAATGTGAAAATTTTTTGCACTTATTAATTATTAAAATATATAATGCTGCGCAGATAAATCATTTACTTTAAAAAATATATAAATATAAATATTTTTTAATAAAAATTGACAAAGATCTCAAAATTATTATTATTTTTAAAGCGCACTTTTGGTCTAAAGTAACAGATTAAGTGCTTGATATTTTCAGTTTATTATTTCTTTCTAATTGGCTTTTATATTTACACATAAAACATATAAACAACTTTTTTAAATTATAAATCAACTTATGGTGTAACTAAAAAAAGTTCTTATTGCTAAGATTTAAATTTATGATAAAATTCTGTTATATGCAATTTATTCATTGGTTCCGTAAGCTTCGCTGTATTGAGATTTCACTGTATAATTTTTAATTTATTATTATCTAGCCAAGTTCTAAACCTATTTATATATGATATGCAATATTTAGATTTATCATTAAATATCTAAGTTTCAAATATAACGATAAAATTTAACGTTTCAAATCTAATAAATAATATAAAATGTTTTCTTCTGGAAATATTTAGTCAAGTTGTAAACCTATTTTCAAATGAATTGAAAATGTTAGTAGTTTTTTATAGATTAAACCATTTTGTCTATTATTGAAAATCCTAAATAATAATATCCAATTTGGACCATTAATTTTTTTTAAATATTTAAAAAAATCAGAACGAAGCAAAAATTATATTTAAAACCCAAAAAGTTGAGGGTCCGGTATACGCACACTCGCTAGCTTTCGGTACCTCACGATAGTGAGGTACCGACAGCTAGTTTCTATAATTGACATGTCTTTTTAATTTTTCCAAACTGTTTATCTCGAAAGATTCATATTGGCAGTTTTATCATTGGTGTAGTTATTTATTTTCTGCATATACTATATTCAATCAAAGTATCCGTGAAACAAGTCGATTTTTTGGCAAATGGCAGTGGTCTTGGGATGTCATCGTTACCATAATCCAGGAGCGTTTCTTTCAGGTTCATCATTGTCATTGTTAATAGTTTCATTTAATGACAATATTTTTCATCGTCCATCTTGGGAAACTATTTTTATCTCATTTAATAATAAATTGTAAATGTAGCAATGCCCATTTTTTCCTAATTTCACAAAATTATTCACATAACTTGTGCAATTTTAGAATTTCAATTTTGAATTTAAATTTATTTTTATATTTTAATTAATTACTCTTGTAATTGCAATTCTAATTCTTCGGTACATGAGAATGGGTCCAAAACCCAATAGAGAATTTTGATTTTGAGTGTATCTCCAAATTTATATGGAGTGCTTCCAAATGCTGACATTAAATAAAAACATTATTATGTTTTTCTACTAAGGAAAAATTTGGAAATCGGTAAAATTCTTTGCGTCCTAAATTTCGTTCGTACAATAGTTTCGATACGAACGCAGAAATAACAGACTTTGTTTTGAACAAATAGAGCTCATCTCCTTGCAGCTGTAAATTTGTTATATCAGACATAGGCTATGATTTAATTACATTTTCTCGTAAAGAATCATTTTTGTTTTTAAAATACTACAACAGTCTAGGCCAAGCCGCAGCTCACCTTTAACATTTTTCATTCATCACACTTTTACAAAATATATTTATTTTATAATGGCCAATACACTATAGACAATTTTTCACTCCAAAAAAATGTCTATAGTGTATCTAAATCTAATATGGGGATATATAATTTTATGTTAAGATGCATTTCCAAAGTGGCCCGCAAGATCATTTGGGTTGGCTACCCCTGGTCTAAGAGATTATAAAATCGTTTTCAATTAAAAGTTTTCGACGACCAACGTACTAATGTGTGGAGTAACAAACGAGTGTAGTCTTCGTCGATTTCAATGCAAAATTACAATCTATCATTAAGTGAATGACCTCTGATGTAGTCAACTGCTCTAGCATCTCTCATTATGTATTGTAATGAGAGATACAGGCAATCATTAAGATCTTTTGTAACTTAATGCTGTCGATAAATCACACAATGCACAGCGAATACATTTGGCACCAAATTTTTCAAAAATAAAATAAGTGTTCGATTACACCCTGTCATTGCTGGAGCCCCATCGGTAGCAACACGTTATTATTTACGGATTTTTCCTCTTTAAAACATCTTTCAAAATATTGAAAATCGATTCACTTTTAGAACGAGTTATCAATTTTTTAGCCAACGATAATTTATGTCAAATTTTTTCTTTTTTTATAAATCAAACGTATGCTTCATTTCCTAGTAAAATATACTTATCTTACTTTTTACTCTTCATTACTTTATTTTAAATATTATTTATAATTAGTTTTAGAACTTTCATTAGGTCAAGTTAGGTTTGGTTAATTTGTGTAGGTTAGGTTTAGGTTTAAACAGCAAATGGACGTTTTGCAACTGTCAAATTGAGTATATAATTTCACTAGACCCCATCAGTAAAATTATGTTTTCGCTAATATAAATATATATCTACTGGTAAAAATGCATTTGGAGTTCATTAGTGAAAATATAACTTCACTAAAAACTACGCAAGCACTGTAACATTTGTACATCGCATGTAAATATATAATAATAAGTATGTAAATGTATATATTACTACGTATTGAAAAGTTGAAATCAAATCATTTTATTAGCACCTAACAGATAAATTATATTATCACTGGAAAAAAGTATATATATATATATATACTGGTGAAAATATATTACGATATGATTTCTCTGAAATTACTTATTTTAAAATATATTTTTGGGACAGATTCCGAATTGTTTTGTTTTCTTTGAAGGATAACCCGAGAATTTCTGGTTTAGGATCAAGTTTTTACCAGGGGTGGGGATGATGCTATTCAATTTATTTTTTTAATAAAAATAAAACACATTATAACACATTATCATATTTTTCTTTTAACTTTGCGTTGTGCGAAACTACTACTTGTTTTAACGCAGCAGGCGGTGAAAAGACGACTAGTCGTTAAGATACCTATATTGTTTTGTCGGTTCAATTCATTTTCCATTCCTGATCGCTTACATCGCTCCCACCATGCACGGTCCAAACATTTTATGTATGTATTTATGTACATAACAATCCATTAAATAAAATTAAAAAAATATTTTAACGTCTTTTATTTTGCTCTTCATATCAGGCTGTTGCGGTCTAACATTTGTCCACCTAAAAACGGACACCACTCGAGGGTTAAGACTCAAAGATGGCTACCTCTACCCTCCGAGCGAAGGCTGGGGACGGTTCAAATACTTGTGCAATTTCCCTAAAGAGAATGCCGTCGAAAGCTCCATGACAAAAATGATGCAAAAAGATGCCACAGACCTGATCGTCCTGGGTTTACCGTGGAAAACTACCGAACAAACCGTCAGAGAGTATTTCGAGGGCTTCGGCAAAGTGAGAAAAGTTTGGCTCAAAAGAGACTCGAAGGGTCAGTCCAAAGGTTTCGCCTTCATCAGATTCGCCAACTATTACACGCAGATGAAAGTATTGACTAAGAAGCACGTGATCGACGGCAGAAGATGCGATGTTCTGATCCCTCACTCCAAAAAAGGGTTACCTTTCAAAGTATTCGTCGGCGGTTGCACTGAAAACATATCCGCCGACGATTTGCGTGAATATTTTTACAAATACGGTGAAGTGACCGACGTGTTTGTGCCCAAACCGTTCAGACCATTCAGCTTCGTGACGTTTCTCGATCCTGAGACAGCTCAGAGCGTCTGCGAGGAGAGTCACGTCATCAAAGGCGTTTCGGTGAACGTATCGATCGCTTCGCCGAGACACCACCAATCGAGGCACAATCACACTGATCAAAATTTCATATCCGCTAGCGTTAAGGATAATACGTTTAAAGATTACGAGTCGATCGATCGCAAGTACAATGTCGATTCGTTGAATTTTCAAGGTTTAACGATAGGTAGCAGAAATTATTTAGATAGAAGCCAAAACACCAACGTGTCTTATAACAGATTCGCCGACGCGGATCAGGGCGTCGAGTCGCCGGATCTGAACTCGAACTCTTGGGGTAACTTTAACCATCAGACTTCTACCGATCTCAACAGTTTTGGATTGAATGGCTCCAACGGATTCGTGAACAACACTTACGGGAACAACTACTATCCTTGGCTGCAGCCCGGAGGGTATCAAGGTCCGTCGGGGCAATGGCACGTCTCGTCGGCCCAACAGCAAAGACATCCTTCGTGATAAATTGTCTCGTGCCTAGTACCTAGTTTGTGAAATTGCCTTTTCTGATCGAATTTATTTATTTATATATATGAAAATAATTTATTATGGAACTTATTTATTGTTTATTTATTTCAAACTGTTGTTAATTAGCTGTTTTATTTTGTTGAAGTAATTATAGCGGGCTATATCTACCACTAGTCTGTGTTGTCGCTTTTTTTTATAGCTTTGTTGTATGGATTGTATAAATTTTATCCTTGTTACGAGATTAATTCTGACCTTTTTTGTTTTTATGTGTATATTACGATTACAGTCTGGATCTTGGGTGCTATTTGTGCGCTGGTTCGTATACCTGAATGCAGGAAGTGCGATTGTTTGACTGAGTGAGTTGTCTATTTAACGATTTTTTTGTAATGGTAAATAATTTCAATATATAACTGCTACATAACTATATTTATCATTTCGATCCAGGATATGGAAAAAAATGTATCCAAACGAACCAGACATCTTTCCGTGACAGAATTGCAGGCAATTCTCTCGCAATAACGTTTTTTAATTTAAAAATTGAAAATAGTTTTCTACCTAGACTATTACTTTCAATTTAACTTTTCTAGTGACTAGAAAGTGCATAGATAATAAAAAAACTTTAGCTGAGGTGCAGTTACTGCATTTTTTGTCGGTACCTTGCAGACATGGAACTGCAAAATAAGAAGTTAGACTATTTTGTTTACTGTTACTTAGTAATATTCCTTCATGGTGCCTTAAGCTACTGCAATGGACTCACACGAAACTTTCTAGTCCACTAATACACTTAGTGGAGTGATAGATATGCATCATCATACTGAACTTTCATATGATGATCAATTTCAATGAGTTTCGCTATTATAAAAGGCATATTGCAATTGTTATTTCAAGCCACTGCCGTGCCATCTTTTTTGCATGCTTGATACATACTACAGTTGTAGTACTCTTATATAATAAATGAAAGCAGTAATATATTGAAATTAATGTAGTAAGAATTTAAAATGTTAATGGACTTTTTCATGGTTCTTGTATACTTGTACACGAGCTTATGTGTTATTAGCTCCCGTGATCCTAGTTATGATTGACGATTATTATAGCCGTCATTTGTTTTTAACTGATTCGAAAGATTGTAGACTATAGGTAATAGATGTAAAGAGAGGGATTTGTGCTAGGATTTTATATAAAAATAGACGCTTAATCGACGATCGATCAAACATTGGCGTTAAGCCGTCTATTGTATTTTGAATATTAGGAAAATAAGTATCGCTAAAACATGACCGACAAATTTTAAGTGAAATAATTTATTAAATATATAACGATATACAATATATATATATATTTACAAAAATAAAGCATGTTTTTTTATACATATACATAGAAGGTTTATAAATATACTATACAAAATATTGATGACGTTTTATTCAATGTTTGTTATGCATTGTAAATTTTTATACGGTTATCATCGTATCCATATATTTATTGTGAGAAGTGTGTAAATGATTTTTTTTATGTTTATTGCGTTTTTGTTGCTGTTTTTTAAAGAGCATTTTAGATTTGTTGCGTTGTTATAATCTGATATACATTTACAAATATATATTAGCAATAAATAATTGAAGTAAATTTGTGGTGCTATGAAATATATATTATATATATTATGAATTGTATGTACAATGCATTTTTACATTATAATTATGTTTGAAAAAATGTATGCAGTGTTTATAAACACAATAACAAGGGTTTGTGTGATTTTAAGAAAAATAAAAAGTTTGACACGAAAATATGTATTTTATATGTATCTTATAAGTGTTATTAACTCACCTCCATATTCGAAATTTAAAATTGTTATCTGTTCAGTCAGAATTTGTCTATGATTAAGAAATAATCACATCAAAGATTAAAAAAATGGCAAAGGTTCTCCACATCATATGAACCTGAAGCAATGTCAAAACCAGCTGGAGAAATCAGGCTATTCAAAATAAAAAAGAAGAAAAGGCAATGATAAGTATTTACAATATATTTAAGAAAGCCTTATATAATACACATAAACTACAAGACCAGTTGATTCAAAAAGTAAAATAAGTTCAAAGAATTGTAGTGTCCAACGTGAATCTCTAAGGCAAATCAATCATAAATCAAATTTGTAATGCTATTAAATAAATAATATTCCGTGCAAAATAAGATAAGGTATCAATAATTACGGAAAAATACAAATATTCAATAACAAAGTCTGCAAGAAAATCATTGCTATATGAAGGAGCACATCAAGACAACGTATGTAATTACGTCTTAAGAGATAATTGTCATCAAGGGTTGTCATAAGTCTACTTAAAATCTTAATAAGAGTGCACTCAGAAATGCGTTTTTACACAATTGGGTGATCACAAATAGCCTGTCACCAGATCAGATCTAGTCGTACCAAATCAGAGATCAGAAAACTATCTGCAAGTACAGAGCTCTGAGAATACCTATGATTGGCCATTCAGCGAGTGGAGCGATCCACTCCAATGGACTCCGAAAGCTACAACAATATGATCTGGGTCGTAACCGAGCTGTAGATCTTCGATCTGTAGGCGTATCATATTCTACAAAATTGATCCGAACTTTTTTCCCAATATTTTTTCATTAAGGCAAAAGTAAATTTGTGATAATATAATTTTAATAAATTTAAAATAAGAGTAAATCTTTTTAAAATATCACCAACTCAAACTGAATACTCTTGCTCCATTCTACTCTAATACAACATTTATATTAAATATCTATAACATTGATTATATTGTAGTTAGTTTTTTTAATTCTACCACATTCATGATTCTAAAATAAATGTTTAATTTTGTAGATAAGTCATATTTTAGTCGAGGAAGAAAATAATTGATTTAACATATAGAGAGGTTTGATTTTAGTAGCTTATTTCGCATTCTTTTTAATTTCAGAGTATTGTTGCCCTGGATCATGAGATAAACATTGAGTGAATAACTAGTTATAGTCCAGAAGAATGTCTCAAACTATCAAAAATTAATTTAAATGCAGTGATGATGACTATTATATTAATGTTTTAGACAAAGCTTTAGAACAATTAGAAATAGCCGTAGACGATCTTGATGAAACTGACTTTGCTCTAACATTATCTACACCATATATGATTCAATCCGGAGAAAGAGATCTTTCAAAGAAATCGAGTGTTACCAATTATGCGGACTTCAAGCGACAGTGAAGATAATAATTATTCTGCTTCAACTTAAGTTGCTCCCATTTCACCACAATTGTAGATGTAACAAATAAGAACAATTATCAACTAGCACAAATGTCAGAGGCCCGATTTAAAATAAAAACAATTTGTATGCATTACAAAATTAAACTGGAAGACAATTAAATGAATATTCCCTTTGGTATAATTGTACGGATGTCAAGGAAATCGAAATGATACCATTTCTTAGAGTAATTATAAATATGGGATTTTTTTATGTTCCGAATATGGAATAAGCCTTTTGGTTACAAGCTTTTCATTTCAGAATGCATTTTTTGGTAAATATTTTATTAGTTATAAAGGTTTTATTAAACTTTCTGAGTGTTTCATTTAGAATATATATTCAATCAGGATTAAGGACAAGAACCGCGGAGGAAGCCAAGAAACGACATATAATTGCAAATTCTGTGAAAAAATATCTAGCTTTCTTCCAGGGGATTGTTTAAAAAGTACCACACTTATTTCTAAAAAATAATTTGGCAAATAAATGTCCAATAAAAGAGTGATCATAATTAAAACATTTTTTATATTTTTTTTACCTTCATGAGACTGAGCGAGGTACATTAGTACCACAAAATTCTTGTTATTTTAAAGCATTTGTTAAATATTCATAATGCTTATCTGATATTTATTGAAATCTATAAAGAAAATTAAAAATATCTTAAGAAATAATAATGATATCAAAGTTTTGAGATTATAAATATTTTACGTTTTGGTGTTTACCCTTGATAATTAATTTCGATTAGTAACTTTATTCGAATATAAAATATATAATTTTTTTATTATTATTTTGCGTGGTAACTTATTGAACACTCACTGACTAATCGGCACGTGCCGAACGATTTACCAGATTGTTTAAGTAAAGTATAACTAACCAACTTCTATAGTATGCCCTGGATTTGTAGGTTAGAAGTAATGCGAATGAAGAAAATTGTTCAAAATAGGATTACCGACTAGTCATTTTCATGTCATGTTTTTTTTCATATTTCTTACATTCAAATTCATGGAATTCTGTATATCTTATGATGTTATTTAATTTCAAATTATTACCGCATTATTTTAATTAGTTTTATTATTTACCAGCAAAAATTCGTAATCAATAAATTTAGATTATGCTTATCATTAATTATATAAGGTATTTGCACCGTTTCGTCACGTCAAAAGCTTACTCAACTGACACAAAATGTCAGATATAAAATTCGGTCTAAGTACTGCACATACGCGCCATACCTATAGAACGATATAGTGAGGAATTTATCGATTAATGCAATGTAAATGCAATAAAACATTTTTTAGAGCTAAAAACTTAAACAGCAACCAAAAAAATAAAAAAAAAGTAGAAAAATAAATTTTATTTTAGGAATCATTGTTTAAATTTTCATTTTGAATAAGTAAAGATAAAAAACGGGATATCTCTATATAAGACTTGCCGCCACATAAACCATAATAATAAACACCCATCTCTCGATATGCGCGGGTTCCTATTTTACGCGATAAAAAATATATTTTTTAACCTTTCATTTCAGATCACCTTTAGCAATTTTTCAAAACGATTTTAAACTGCGAATAAATGTAACAATCAAGTGTAATATTTTAGATGGTAGTGTTATGGGAGCCGAATTTAGATGTGTTATGGCCAAAACTAGTCGGCACGGGAATGGCATTGCGTGGCGTGTTTTCTCTCTCTTCCGGCAAGCTTGTAAAGGTTCGGACGCGTGCCGTCGCGCGTCCGCCCCATTCTAACCATGTAAACACCGTTAACCGTTAAATAAATATACTACTGCAGCGGCTCAATCTGTGTCTCATTGCCACCCGTCATCTCGCGCCCCCTAAAATGTTATTTATTTTGCACACTAATACATATATTTTAAAACAATATCGATTATAAGACACTGACATTGAAAATACAGCTTTGAATATTGAACACGTTGTTAAATTTCAGCAAAAATTTTTGTGCAGTTGCAATTTGTGAGTAGTTTCAAGAAATGTGTTAGGATTTTACAAAAAAGGAAACACAAAAACCATTCATATATTATTTAATATATACAAATTCTATATATGTTGCTCCTGCATATAAATTCGATTACAGTTTGTAAACCTAAAGTTAAGTTAACAGCACAAGATGAAGCAGCCGTAAGAACTACTCTTTTGGTAATGCACGGAGGGACATCTTCCGTCGATCGGCGCTTTGCCATCGCGAGAAAAATCAACCAGCCAATGTCAATGCCGTGATTGTTCATTTATTCGTATGTTGGTTCATTTGTGACCTTTTGTGTCGAATAAATTTATATTCAATCCCCTCACACATCTTCTTCTTGATCACCATTAAGGTTCTCAGTCGAATATTCAATTAATCAAACTATTCGCCCGATTTTCAACTATATGAATATTCGAATAACTGATTGAATATATGTTTATATTATATAGGAAGATCTTCGGCGGCAAAGGTCTTCACGAATAAATAAACGAAGGTATATGTTGTATACCTCAAACACATGTTTTGTAAGCGAGAGATAGGTGCACTAAATATTTTAATATTAGGTTCTATAATAATAATCGAAATACAAAATTCTTTCTCTAGGTAAAGATATAAACATGTTCTGTTCAGTTAAAAATCAGTTTAGAAAATCAAAACATATTTTATAACTATATTAAATAAAGCTTTATAAAACAAATTTGGCAGCTGTTATAAATTATGTCACAGGTTTTTCGTAAGATTTTTACCCTCCCCCCCTAGGTCTCAAAATTTCATTGAGCCAGACTCCTGTTATCTTTACACTTTCACAATTCCGCTGACCTCTCCCCTTAAATCTGTGACATAATTTATGGAAGCCACTTTAAACTAAATGAGCAGTTAATTAAAACTCTAATAAACAATTAAATGGTTTCTGTTATTTAAGGTTTTCCCAATACATTGAAATCACCTATATTATTAACTATCCAATTCATACATTTTTAGTTAAATCATAATCAAGTTAAACTTAGTCTTAATAAAATATACTGGTTGGAAAACATTGATATATTTGTTTACTAAAATATTTTATAATTTAAACCAAAAGGGTCGCCAACCACCGCTTTAACTTTCATGCGCCCATGCTATACAGCTTTGTCAGAGAATTTCGCAAAAAAGAGAGAGAGAAAGAGATTCGTAGATATCATTTATTTTTTAATATTATTATTTGTAAAGAACAAATGTAAAACATATGTATTGTGTTTTAATGCGAACGTTTGAGAAGCCGCACGTGCTTGACGTCATCGGGACTGAGTAAGAAATGCGTTTGTGTGCGTACATAAACAATGACAAAATGGCAAAGGCATGAGGACTCGTTCTACGCTCAATTAAAAGTGTTTTGGTCTCCCGACAGCTAAATATTGTCTATGTCTCATATAGTCACGTAGCCAAATTGTCCCTGCAAAAAACAAATAAGCTGTGTTTACAATGTTACTATTGACGTTTATTTCCTTTGATTAAAACACTAATCTTATTAGAATACTGGCAATAATATAATATTTATAACATTTTTTTAAATTTAATTAAAACGAGTCGGTAAATTTTGTTATCGCGGCGAATGGTCGAACTTATTGTTGTTATGACACAATTGAGAAAAAAGCGTAGGCCAGAGTTTGGTAGACCTAGTGTTGTGGAAATACGGCGAACGAGTTAAGATATGCCAGGAATTGAAGGTATTTCTCAACTCTCGCAAAAACGGAAGTCCACACCGCGGAGCCCCGGGGCCGCAATCCATTTTTCAAAACATAACCTCAACGCGTTTGTTGCGTTCTTTTTGAATTTAACAAGTTTATTTTGACGCAACGCCAAATTTATATTCGTCCTCCGCGTATAGACGTATTTCTGCGTGAATTCAATCGTATTGCATTATCGTTTCGCCTCTTACGTGTTGCGATGTTTTTCACCAACGAGCGCAATTTTGCGATTTGTTTATTTATCGCGAAATCGAAATCATGCACTTACATCTCGAGTTTGTATTGTGACTCACGTATATTTAATCATCGTTCGACATGTACGTATTAAAACACGAGGAATCTTGAATCTGACACGTTTTTAAAACAAAGAAAACAACGCTCTTATCTGCGTTCCATTGTATAAGCTGTATTATACGCCATCAATTTTATTAAACGCAGACACATATTATATACTTAGTGGTAAATCTCATTACAACTCTCATTAATGGGATGAAAACATTCTTATCAGTTTCGACACTCATCGAGTCCAATAATCCAATTTATGAGAAATCAACAAATAGTAGCTTATAATTAAATACCGATTTTACACGATAGTTGTGTTTGCGGTTAGTATTAAAACCATCTTTTGCCTTTTGGGAGATGTAATAATTTTAATGTCAATTATTTAAATTTTATTAAACTAGTTCATTTTTTGTAATAATAGCTTCAATTACTAAAAGCTCAAATTCCATATTCGCCATGACTTATTTTTTTAGCTAAAATTATATTGTATATATTATATATTATAAGCTAGCAAAAGTATTTTTTTATGTATATTTTTCAACTTATTTTGTTGAGCAGTCTGCAATAATTTTTTTTCTAAAAGACTTATTTGAAATCGTTACGTGAAATCAATTAGAATATCATAAAAATTTTACTTATTTAATTTACAATTTTTCAATGATTCAAACTCACTTGATCAAAAAAATATCAAATATTATAATAGAAACAAAATAACATCGTTTATTCTTTAAAGTTATATTTTTTCTGTTTTTTTGGAAGTAAATTCAATTATTTAATTAAAGTCAATCTGCTTTGTAAAATAACTCAATCGATAAAATTTCCATATTCGATATTTTTTCTAGAACAAGTGACAATCTTAAATAAGTTTTTCGAAATACAGTAGAGGCTACAGTGATCGGTAACATTAAAATTATTCTTAACGTAATATCCAAATTCGAATATGACTATACTAGATTGTATTCATGGATTATTCTAAATATATCTGAACTAGAATTAATGCCATTGCTTGATTTTTTAAACTAATTATTTGTGATAATACTTCATTCAATTTAATATCATTACGATATTTGAAAGCAAAATCCTAAACTGCTTTATGTAAATTTTCTGCATTCATCGACATAAATTTATATCGCCATATAAACTGTGTTATTAAAATATCTATCACTCCTAAAATTATTCTGTAAATTTTATTTTTCATCATAAACAGATTGTTGAGATTGATCATCTGATTTTAAAATTTGTTTTATAATACTGTGGCCAATTCCATTTCTAAACCCACTTTCTCACTTTTAAAAGAAATGTTTTTCCATTTGTAATAAACGTAAAGCTTTAATTATAGTCATCATTTTTGACTGCAAAGTATTGTTTACTCTGTCAAATTCTATAAAGATAGTGTACACAAAACTAAAAAAATTATCTGTTTCAATAGGCTTTTAATTTCCACACGTGTAAGGATTGTTCATGTTCTAAATCCATTAACACGTTATATACTAATGGTATTTGCTGATAAAATTCCTTGATGGCATTTGCTCTTGAGGTTCACCGTGTGTCTGTATGACCTTTCAAAGTTGTTTTTAATACAGACATTAGATTATCCCATCTAGTCATTGAATTCACAAAAAAATATATAGATTCTCAACAATTCTGAAAAGTGTAATCATACTAGCATATTTGCAAACCAATTTAGAGCTGAGAGCCACACGCATATTTTTATTAATTACAGTTTGTACACCATTACAAACATCTTGGCCTCCGATGTTTGATATATCTAGTCTATCTTTTAATAAATTATCGATAATTTCATTGGCTTAACCACTACCTGTTTTTTCTTTAGTCGCTATGAAATCTATAATGATTCTTCAATCGTAATAGACGTCATTGATAACTAAATATCGGATAATTTGGAACATTTATAATTGTTCTAGAAATAATTTCCTTTCGAACATGATTTTCTAAGAGTATGAGACGGAATCCTTCTTATGATTAGTGATGTGTTCCGCAATCGTTGTATTGTACCGGCTTATTAATTCTGACCGGCTTATTAATTAACCAATTTTTTTTGTGTAGCTGTAAGAGGTAAATTATTTTTCGCACAAAATAAAATCACATCTAACAACACAACTAATTTTCTTTTTCCATCTACATTGCTTTTTGCAACGAATCGTCTTTAAAACCAAAGGTTTTCATCTTCTTTTTAAAACATTTCCATTAAAGATATGTGTCACAATGAGATGCAGAATTCTCATGATCAGAAGTTCTGTTTGACACTAGGTTTACGGACATAATCCTGTCAATTTGATGGGTGTCATTAAAAATAGATATATAGTGAACAGATTTTCAAAAATAATAAGTTTCTGAAAATAAAAAAAGAGTTAATATATTTGTATTGTTCAATTTTAAAAAGTCGTAAAAAAACTAAATACTGTCTTGATACAAATCAAATCAGAAACCCGTCAATTAGACGGGTACCGTAAATATACTGTTAAATTCTTCCAACATTTAAATCCTTGATTTTGTATTACATACAGAGAATATGATTTTCCTCCTTTAACAAAAATAAAACACGGAAAACAAGAACGATATAGTTTTTTTTTAAATGAGCCAATTGGGATGAATTCGTTCTCCGTTTGAACATTTTTTCGAAAATTATTCATTCGAAAATTTTCTTCCATCCTTTGATGCAAGTTTATTTAAATCTGCGTCTTCTTGTTCTTCTGGTTAATATTAAATTATAATGTATTTTATATTATCGGTGATCGGTGGCCAGGAAAGAAGATCGTGAAATTAATAGATATCCCGGTTTATTTTGAATTTTCTTGCATTTCCATTTTTTCTTCAACCACCCCTTCTCATTTCGATCTTTAATAGCAGTTGTTTCTCAAATTCTATGTTTTCTCGAGCCTCAATTGATAAAGTGTTTGTATCATGTATAATATTTGAAATACAGTAATACCTCGACTTACGCAAACTCGGAGTTACGAAGTTCTTGATTTTTTTCATTGGCAACACTACCACACACTATTTCAAAGTTTTTCTTGTTGTGATACTTATTGGGCGCGTTTCGTGTGAACTCTACGTGCACGATTACATTTACGATTATTTCAGTCCAGTTCAACCAGAAAAGCACATGACAATTGCAAGCTTGACAGAAGGTCTCAGCTCAATTGAAAATTGCCAAAAAGTTCTAGAAAACATAGACTCCAACGAAAGACGCGTTACAGCTACAAAGCAAGGAATAGAAAAATTATTGGCTTGCTACTAAGAAATTCTTAGTGAAAAAAGAAGACATTGTGCCGTCAGACGAGTTTGTTAGATTTTATGAAGCCATCGAAATATATTTTTTATTAACTCTTTTATTTTAACTAAAATTTTATCAAATATTTTTCTTCTAAACCAGTGTTTTTATTAATCCTTGGGCCCAATTAATCAAAATTTATATGTATTTATATACAAAGTTGTACTCCGACTTACACGACTCTTCGTCAGTCCCACCTATCACATAACTTCGGGGTATTACTGTACTCGTTAGTAAATGTTGTAATTGTACTGTTTTGAGTCATTTCATTCCGCAGTTTTCTTTTTCTTATATATTAAGTACCACTGGATTTTCTCAATACCATTTGTTCCTCTAAAAAAAGAAAATTATATAAATGAATTATATAATTTCATTAAATAATTTTCTTAAAAATTACCTTTTATAGAAACATCAGAAGACAAAACGAAACACGAAAAAATCACTTTAGGTTACTTAATATATGAAGAAATATCGATACTCTTATTATGCGAACATCCATCATTGAGGGTGTAAGAAGAAAGTAAATCAATTAATTCCCTCAAAAATAATATTAATTTCATATAACAATTTTCTAAAAACTTACTTTTTGAGATCGTTATTATGATAATAAATAAATTATTTCGCTCGAAAAAAAATTAATTAATGTTATTTAATAATATTCTGAAAATGAACTTTTATATAAAATTCTGAAATAAAAACGAAACATGAAAAATAGTCTCATATATTTTTCAAGTATATTGTTTACTTAGGTTTAAATAATTCAAGGTGAATGAAAATATTACTTTGTAATATAACGAGTAGGTGAATTTGGAGCTTTTAAGTTTTCTTTTATAATTAACTTGTAGAGGGTTTTACCATTGCGGTGTTAATTAAAATCTCCTGCGTGTTGCGTATTTATTAAGTCAGTGTAGGTCTTCGATTGATTACCTTAGAAAAAATTGCCTGTGTAACAATTCAGCCACTTCCCAATCGCAAGAATGACTTTTTCGGATTTTTGATGCCAAGTTGTTTGACCTCTTCAGTCAGTTTAGACAACCAAGACAAGCAATTATTAATTATATAAATACCAATACAGATAAAATTCTGGTGTCGGTATCGAGCGACGGTGTCGAATGAGGAAGAGCCCAGGTGAATCTGAAAGAATTATAACAGGCGGTCAGGATCAATGTAAAATAGTCCTTAACAAAGCTTAGACGAATGAGAAAAAAGGTTTCTTTAGACCGATAGATATATTATTAAATTTCGCACATAACATACACTCCCTCTAACGAAGCAAGATTATGTCTCATATAAGGCTTTCTATAAGCAAAACTATAGTTGCTTTCTGATGATTGAAAGGATACATATAACATTAATATTTGTCATGCAAGACAAGCATATTGTTTTTTTAGTATAATTGTGTCTAAGCTCGTAATATTTTTTAATTATTCTATAAACTTTTAGTTTTGGTTACTGTAATTAACGCAGAATTAACTTAGAATGATTGATAAATATAGTAATGACTTTAATTTGTTCAAAATATAGATAGGAGTAATGATAAGTATGGATATCCGTATCGTGTGCTTTAAACCCAAACTTGCCATATCTTTCTCAATTATGAATAATAATGAAATGAACAGCTCTCGAACTGACTGTGTTAATGCAAATATAGTATAGGACTTGAAACCTGGAAATGTAGGTGTATGTATAGTTAAATTGAAAAGTATATCTTAGTATGCGATAAGTAAAGTTACTTTTCTCATTATATCTTTCGCACCAGAAAGTCCATTGGTTAAGAGCATTGTAATTTGCTACCTTCCTAAATGCTCTCTGAACTGTAATTAGTACTTTAAAAGTTAAAAAAATGACTTGATATGTGTATGTCTTATTAAAAATAATTGTGAAATAGTTAAAATATTTATTTAATATATCAAATTATTTATTCCAGATACATAATTAATCATGGATGATGATAGCAAAGGAATGAGAAGAGGGAAACCGCAGCAACAGTTCTATCGTCCTGGATGTGGACTATTAAAGAAGAACCAAGAGGAATTGGAACAAGCAAAGACTGAATTTCAAAAGAACAATGGACCGAAGAGAAATCACGGTCGTAATCACGGTAGAGGGAATTACAACAATAAAGAAATCAACCGCGTAGAAGAATTGTCTTTAGATTATACGTCAAACGATGACGATAGCAAAAAGTCTTACAAATCGAGAAAACCTGAACAAAAAATATACATACCTAAAAGAAGCATAAACGATAAAGATGAAAACAGCAGTTCGTCATTATCAGACGTCCATCAGCCCGAGCATGTTCATTTAGATTTGCACAATAACCACGAGAGCAGGACTAGACGGTATTCTGGCCATAGGAAAAATGCTCACGATACGAACAATGATTCGAGACAATGTTCTGAACCGAGAAACATGTCACCTGCTAAAAAAGGATTGGATCATAATTCGGCACCGCGGAATAGAGACACAAGAAGCATGGAATCGTCCGGTCCGAGGCACTCGCAACATTCCAACGTAGGAAAGCCTCCGAGCGGTAGAAGAAATTCGACGACGAATTCGGTAAATGAAAACAAAGGATGTTGGCACAACCTTTATAATATGCCGCCGAGAATGAGGAAGAAGTACTTGGAGGAAAACGCCAGTATACAGCAATCGTGGGATGGTAATTCGGTGGTGTTTCAAGGACACGCTAACTATCATCAGCACGCCTCTCATCCGCCTGAGCATTGGTCGCAAACGTTGCCGGCTAGAGGTAGAGGTCGACTCATTGACGATGAATTTGATAGAGAAAAATTAAAACAACCGATCAATTCCTTAATGCACAATTTCGAATCTGGAAGCGATTCGAGATCCTCGACTCCTCATAATATTTCGCACGCTCCTCAACACGCAAGTAAATCGTCTAACATCACAATAGAAAATGTAGAAAATATTCTCTTGGAAAAACTTACTGAGCACTCGATAAATAAAAATTATAAAGAAGACAGTCAGTACTTATCTTATTACGTTATACATTGAACGATTCAGCTCATTTATGATGGATTATTTATTTTTAGCTCTTACGAAACAAACTAATCAAAATGTTAAGTCACATGATGCCATTAAATTTGACAAAACTGATGGAATACAAATTAAGAAGATCAGTAACGATATAAAAAATACAAATAATCACAAAAACGATAGATCTAATTCTCCAATTGTAAAAGCACCAATTAAAAATACGACTGATGTGATTGAAAATTATAAGGAAGTTATGACTCCTGACCAATTACTTAATTCTAAAATAAATCTTTTAAAAGAGGTTAGTTATCGTTATTTTATGCTGTACATGTTAAAGATTATTTATGTTTAAATGATTTTAGGATTGGACTTTGGAAGATGATAAACCTTTTATAGAAAATGTTCAAAGCGATTTGAGTAAGAGGGTGTCACAGAATAATACAGCGTCTAGCGGTAAAGCTAAACAAGAAAAGTCTGGAGAGCGAAGAGGCAAAGGTGGCAGACAAGGCGGTGGTGGTGGACAAGGCGGCGGGGGTGGACAAGGCGGCGGGGGTGGACAAGGCGGTGGTGGACAAGGCGGTGGTGGTGGCATTGGCGGCGGCGCTGGCTCAGAACCTAAAGTCAGAGAAGGCCGATCAAAGAGCAACAAGAAAAAACGGTAAAACATGCTTAGATTGCTTGTTTTATATATAACTAAAAACCTTAATTGAAATATAATATTACTCGTTTTCTGTTTTTGATATTAATTTTTATCATTTTATTAACATAACTAAAATAATTTATTTTTTATGTAGAAATGCACGTGCCAAAAAAAGTAACGGGGGAAATCGGTAAGATTTTGCTTTACTTATATTACACTAACTGCTTTTTGGTTTTTGTTTTAAGTTATATATTTTTCTGTTCATATTCTTAAGTGATTGAATTGATAAAATGATTTGATGATCAACAGGAGTTCGAGTAGGAGTAGTCAAAAGCGAGAACGTAGCTCTGATCATAATCGGCCACATACTGAAAAATCTCCCCATAATCACGGACAAAATAAAGACTCGAAGGATCATTGCAGAGATAACAAAGAAAATGTCAGAGATCATAGAGATAATAGAGAACATAGAGATCATAGGAATTCAAAGGAACACGATAGAGGGCATCAAAGAGCAGAACCGAACGATAAATGGCCAAAGAGCTCATTTAGTAGAGAAAACAGCCACGATAGGTATGTACTATATTATAAAATGACTTAAAAGGATTTAGATACATTTGAAATTTAAATTGTAGGAGGTGCTATTCTCGCAATAATAGTAAAGATCGCAATGGAAGTCGGAATAATAGTCGAGATAGGATACATCATAATCAACCGATGAGTCATAGAAATGATCCTCCTCGTGTACAATTGGATCCGGAAAAAATCAAACTTCCACCACCACCTCCGCCTAATAGGACATCTAGGAATCAGGTTTGTAGTATTTTTATTCGCTTGATAGAATTGTTTGTGCTTATTAAAAATATATGTCTTACAGAATCGAAGAGATAGTTGGTCAGCAAGAGGCTCCAGACACGCAAGTACTGAAAGCGGCGGTGATTTAGCTTATTCTCCGCCTCGTGGTGGTGGTCGTCGCCGACGTAGAGATTCTGATCAGAGACATTCGACGTCGTCTAATTCAAATAATTGGAGGGAAGAGATGCCAATGACTTCGAGCCGGTAAATATAAGATATTAAAAATAAATAAAAAAAAGATCGTAACTCGCAAACTCAACTTGGCTGGTTTGCGAGTTACGATCCTCGTCCAAAATCTGCGAACACCAACGAATCGACAATTACGAGTATTCGCCACACTTTCACTTACATCAGCAATATTCTTAGCTGAACGGTCGCCACGATGATGCATAGGGCTTACTCTATCTACAACGCTTCCAGTCTTCGAATTTGTTCACTATGTTGCGAATTTTTCGCTCAGTAGAACGATGAAATTGACCATAATCATCCCGTAAATTTCGATACATAGTTATTACAGAATTCTTATTTTTGTAGAAAAATTGAACAACTTTAACAATGTTAAGCGATCCATTTCGTAAATGTATTGTTGCAAACTAACATTTGACACTTTGAACAAATGTGATTATTGACAGTTGTCTGATTTACAATATTTTTATTTTATATGTTTTTACCAGGGCTGTGGAGTCGGAGTCGGAGTCGGAGTTGGAGTCGTGGAGTCGTGGTGTTTTGGCCGGAGTTGGAGTCGGAGTCGGAGTCGTGAAAAATGAGCGACTCCGAGCATTTATTAAATTATGAAATTTATGAATTTTTAATTGCGTAATAATGAATGTGTATAGCGTATGAATATTAAACGTGTAGAAAAACACCAAAAATACCTGATAAAATTAAACTTTTTTGAGTCAGAGTCGAAGTCGGAGTCGGAGTCGGAGTGGAGTCGTGTTGTTGGTAAATATCGGAATCGGAGTCGGAGTCGGAGTCGTGTTTTTTTAACGACTCCACAGCCCTGGTTTTTACTCTATTTTATTTTTTCGATCTTTGGTTGGAGAGTTGACGATTGTATCAACTGCGCGTACGGTGGCTAGATTTTCAATTGCAAATATTTTTACAATATGTATTGCTATCATTACATGGTATTCTTAGTCACTTTGTTTGATCATATATTTGTTTAGAGATTTACTGTATTAGAACGAATGTTCATAAATATACTGTTTTTATTTCATTGCTTTCAAAACACAAATACACACTTTTCTTTTTTAGGTTATGCGATGTCTCAAAAATATTATGAATAAGGATTTTCTTAATTTTAATTTGGGAAAAAATGTTAAATGAAACAAGTACAATAATCTGGCCACCCTATTTGCATATAATATGCACATAAAACCAGATCATCAAAGTTTTCTTAATTGTGCTAGTATCGTTTTGCATACAGTATCAGTTTTATTTAGTGAAATCTAAACCAATTGTATTGTTGTCTATGTCATTAAATTGTCTATAGATTTGCTACAGAAGTAATACATTAAAATGGGTTCTCACATTACATGAGTTTTAGCAGATAGTATAATCAATCTTATATATATTTTTATTTCAATTTTAGAAGAAACACTAAGTCTGAGTGTGTGGGAAATCCTGCATCCGAAAGAAGAACTGATACTATAGGAAGAAATGCACCAGGAATTTTAGTACTGCCCCAGGAAAATAACGATAAAAGAAGTAAAAATTTATCAATATCGTCAAATCAAAACCGAGGAAGCTCAAATAATATTTCCGGTACTAGTCCTCAAGGATCTACAATCAACAAAACACTCTACGACTGGAGAAATCCGAATAAACCGATCGTTGTTACACAGACTGCTTTGTCCTTCAATCGCCTGCATGAATCTGCACCTACCCAATCTGAAACAAACGGCCGACCATCATATTACAATACAGAATCAGACATTTATGTATCATCGCACAATAAAGATTTATTGAAAGAAATTGAACGAGCAGACGCACAGTTACAAGAAATCTTCAGATCATGCATGATAATGGAAAACTGGGATAAGATTAAACTCATCAGACCGTTTCTTCAAAGATCGTTGCAAATATTGTTAACTACGGACATAGAAATATGCGAAGAGGGAAATATAGAGCATCATTTTTGGAAGCTATTGTATTATAACATTATAGAAAATCTGCGCAAGTCCATGTTACACGATGAGACTTTCAAGACAAAGTACGTCGAAATCATCAATGTTATCATAAAAGACGGCAACGTATTCTTTGAAAATTTGTTATATATGCTTGAGACTACGTATAAATTCAAATTGGACGACTACATAAACGCCTATTACATATCACCGCCGAAAGGACTAGGTTTTATCAGCTTGGCTTTAAAATCCGCACAAAAGATTTTTATTTTCCTCGGTGATTTGGCGCGGTACAAAGAGCTAGTGAACGATAGTACAAATTATGCTAAGAGTAAAAACTGGTACACAAAAGCCAATCAGATAAATCCAAAGAACGGCCGGCCTTACAATCAGTTGGCAATATTGGCCATGTACGGGGTATGTTTGAACAAATATCGTTATAATAGTACGTGTAGTTTTTATATTAATCTTTTGGATGATTCTTTCAGAAACGTAAATTTGACGCTGTTTATTTCTATATGCGTAGTTTGATGTCATCTAACGCATTTCCCTCTGCAAAAGAGAGTCTGAATCTGTTCTTTGATGAAAATAGAAAGAAGGTTGGTATTCATGGATTTAATCTGTAAATGTTATATTTTGACTTTGTGTTTATTTTTATGTTGTAGAATTGTCTTTATTGCGCTGAATTGTTTTTTTTTTAAATGTTTTATAGAATAACTTTTGAGAGTTCTACAAAGTAAATATATGATAGGCATTTCTACCTTTTGATTTTGTTTTATATGAATCTGTGGTTGAATATTTATCATGTGTTTTATAATTGTCATGTTTTGTATTTGTATGCTGCAGAACCAGAATTACGACTGTGTAAGTATTTTTATTTTAATATGATAATTAAATGTGTTTCATATTTTTTGATTCCTTATATAGAGATTTTTTACATATATTTTTATATTTAATAAAACATTTCAGCATTTCTAATTAATCGTATAATAAGAAGGTATATGTTTATATTTAATATAAGAAACATTCGCGTAAGTGTAGAATGATCTGAAGTTAGTTGCGAGTGAAACGATATTTTATTACTAATTTTAAAGGTTTTATTTTATTTAATATTTTTTTGTTCCTACGAGGGTAGTCTGAAAAGTTTCAAGCCTCAACATGAAGATGGCGTTATTTGTCAAAAATATTCTGGTAATATAATTGTGCATTTGTTGAACGATACTTTTGAAAATTTCAGCAATGTTGGACACTCAGTTGTTGTTTAACAGTTGTTTGCGTCAGTAAATGTTAGTGTTTCTGTAAAAATATAAAAAATCGAATATCGAACCGTCGTTAAATTCTTGAATTTGAAAGACAATATGTCTATGCAAATTAAAGCCGAGAGGCTGTTTACAGGGACTCTGCACCATCATTTGCCACAGTTAAATTTTGGACAGCTGAATTTAAGCACGGTTGTACCAGATTGGTTGACGATGAATTTTCAGGACGGCCAAAACCTGCAACCACTACCGATAACATCGGAAAAGTTCACTAAATGGTACTAGATGACCGTCGAATCAAGATTAGAAAGGTAGTAGAGGCTGTGGGTATCTCAAAAAACGTGTTTGTCATATATTGACTGAAGATTTGGGCATGGAAAGCTAACCGCGCTTTGGGTGCCGCGTTTGCTCACTCAGGACCAAAAACGCATCCAAATAAACATTTCAAAGCCCTGTTAAAGCAGTTTACGCAAATAAGTGAAATAGTGGACTGCGAAGGGTGAATCAAGGGTGAACAAGGCGAAGATTGTTCTATCGACCGGGAAAGTGATGGCGACTGTTTTTTGGGGTTGTCATTGTGTTAATCGACCAGCTTGAAAAAGAAAAAAAATAATGGGAGCATACTACGCATTATTATTTGACAAGCTGAATGCATAAATTGCGGAAAAACGGCTGCATTTGAAGAAAAATATAGTTTTGTTGCACCAAGACAACGCACCATCTTACACTTCAATGGTCGCCATTAGAAAAATTCACGAATTGGGGTTCGAATTGATTGACCACCCACTGTATTCACCAGATCTGACTCCCAGCGACTTTTTTGTGTTTCCTAGGCTCAAAGTTGTGCTCGGAGGACAAAGATTTTATTAAATGAGGCAGCCATCACATTTTTAAACGGCTATTTTGCAGAACAAGAGTGGCGACTACTATTTAGATGGATTAAAGCACTGTTTCCCACGGTGGGGCATCACGCCTCAGAGGTGGGGCGCCACGCTTCGGAGATGGGACACGTCGGCAATTATCAACTACTGTTTAATTAAAAAAGAGGCCGGTTGGGCATATGACTTTTGAAAAGACTACGGTGGGGCATGGCACAAAAAAGGTTGGGAAACACTGGATTAAAGAGATGGGAGCATAGTGCTGGGAAAAGTGCATAGACTCACAAGGAGACCATGTTGAATAATAAAATTTAATTTGACAAAACAAATACTTGTTTCTGTGTTAGGTTGGAAATTTTTCAGACTGCCCTTGTATATAGAAGTGTATAAAATGTGAGGGTACATAAAATAAATTGGAATTTAGGTTTTTAAAATTTCACCTTCAATGTACTCCCCAGGATTAGATGTATTATTGTACTCTTGTCCTAACATTTTTTATAAAAAGTTACATGGACTAAATCTCATCGGTAATGATATTATAATGAAATTAGTAGTCTTTCAAATCCTAACACATGTTAAGCAGTCTCTGGTTAACTGTGCAAGGAAGGCAAGAATTTTGATGGATCACGTTTCATGTTCAAATTTTGGGTCAAAATTCAAATAGTCTGAAGACGAATGTTGTGGATCCCTTGATCAACACATGCCATGCTCATTTTCGTCTATTCGGTGAGTTGAATCGGCCTGAATGTTGTTGATTTTTAACATCTCACCTCTAATGCAGTTTTTTCCAACATGAAATAGAATTTCACTCACTTTTCATGATCCTTTTTATCCGCTATTATAAAACATTTAAGAGGAAAAAATTGTTACAGGAAAAAACAACCGTTTCACGACAACAGCGCTCCATAAATCGATACATAAAGATATAATAGCTTAGAGTCTGAAGCTGGTACTACAATTGGCCCGCTATTCATAAATATGAATTCCCGTTTTTTTTTATCACTTGTATAACATAGTCTGATTTTATAAAATACAGTATAATTCTCAGTATTATAATCAATTGGGCAAGTTTTATAAGATACAATATTTTGGTGTTGTTTTAGGATTATGTATTGTGAATAAATTTATTATTTTTTGTGTTTATATAATCTATTTATTTTTCTCACCTGTGGAATAATAAATGCTTTTGACCGTCCACATTTTTTGGATAATTTATACCCATTTTACACCATTTATACCAAATCATCCATTTATATTTGTTACTAAAGCATACATATTTATATTTATTTTGTAGAACTCTTGATATTTTTGTCTATTAAAATTAGGTGAGACATTTTTACCAAATATAATTAAATTTGTCATTGTTCTTTAGTACGAAGCAAGTGAACGTAAACGATTGGCTGAACGTCAAAAGGCTGTTGAAGTCGTTGGCGGTACACGGGGACTTAGAAGAGAAGTTTGGATCAAAGCGGGCGGAGGACGTACCACGACTCTATTACAAGCTGATAAACTAGCAGCTCGCGCCGCTTTGAGTGATGATGAAGAATTGGCAAATATGACAAGTATAGAGGTACGTAAGAATTATAAAGCCATTAATTAAATAAAGGCCAGTGTATTAATCTTTTATTTTATTTAGCTCAACAAGAGGTTCATCATGAGTTATCTTCACGTTCATGGCAAACTAATCACTAAAATTGGGTGAGATATTTTTTATAATACGGTATTTAATTAAATCGTTATTTTAAAATATATCTTGAGAGAAATTTTAACCAATTTATTCTCGAAAAGAAAGAAAGATTAAAAGTACTCGAGAGAGGTTGTACAAATGTTGAAATTGCCTTAATTTCCTTTACAATTGTTGTGCGTTTCGAGCTGGGATGATATTATGTAAATGCCACTTTTTAACAGTGTTCGAAATGATCTAAAGATTGCATGCAGTTAAAAAGTGTAATTATAACATAAATATTGAGGCGTATGCAAATTGGATCCTTGTTGCTTATACATATAAAGTGCATGCACGCCAAATTGCCTGAGGAAATTGCCCAAGAAGTGTTTGCCGCGTTCCACAAAAATTGCTCATAAAGTTTAGTGTTTTTCCTCTTCCTGATTCGACGAGGAAAAATTGACAGAATCTGCGACTCTCAAATATTTTAGAGACTAATTAGAATTGCGAATCATAACTTTAGGCGCCCTATTTAAAAAATACATCTTCCTAAGAGGTATAAAAAATTGGAAATAACCTGAATTAAAATAATGATTGACTTGAAAACAACCAAACTCAATAAAGTAATTACCAATAATATCAAACTTTGGAATATTGTGTTTGATTTAATTATTCTTGGGACACGTCTGTATTAAAGTAATGATTTTACAAAAAGAAATTACGAAATATTTCTGATTTATTTGCTCATTTGCTATAGATTTATGCATATGTAGAATAGAACTTTCGAGATCTTATGGGTGATTCGCCGAAAGAGGCATAATTTAGCCTTTTAAATTTCACAAAAATCATTTATTTAGTCAAGTTAGATATACATATGTATATGTATATAAAAAATATAAAACACTGGTTTATATGCTACTGAGGACTCGGTATTCGAGGACATGGTATCTGGGGGTGCAGACCCCCTAGCGACCTGCAGTCAACGAGGCATGCTCTAACGCCGATCAGTGGCAGATCATCCGTAGAATAAAATAAGTGCGTACTTGGGGTCTCGCGAAGGGCCCTGAAAAAAATATGAAAAAATTATATAGCTAGGATATTTGCATTTCTGATAAAGCTATTTGTGCATTTACATTAAAACTCCACTATCATCAATGACTTGATGTAACAATTTTCCCCTCATTTCAACACATAGTTAATTTTAGACATTTTCAATAAATTTTCTGGTGCTTAACTTTAATACAATCTTAAAAATTCGTTTTTCAGATATAATTACATTACAATTTAAGAATAAATGAAACAGATCACAGAATTATAAATTCCGTTACTTGTTTGGCGGACGGATGGTGATGGTGACGGGCTGCTGCCCTAGTATTTTATTGAGAGTATATAGTTGACATGTTATTTAAATATTTATGAATGAATAGTGAACGAAGCAACACCAGCTGTTGTCTTCCGTGAAGGTCCATCAAAAGAACGTCCTGTCCTCTGCTGCCGTCACAACAGTGTCACCCGAGTGCCGCAAAGTTTTGGACATAATAAAATAAATACATATATAAATAGGCTACAAAGGGTAGGGGGTTCTCAGAACCAAATCGTCAAAGATTTTAATGACTTACAGAAATTTCAATCCATGAACCATCCTTATCTCATTTTCTGAGAACCAGTTTTTTTATCTCATTCTGAGAAGCGGTCTGGTGTTACAAAATAGTCGCCAAAAAACTAAAAATATGTATGTCTGATTTTGATTTTAGACATCACGATCACTGCCACTAAAAATCAGATAAATACTATTTGTTTCGTAAGTCATAAAACAATAATATACTTCGTTCATTATAAACCATTACTCTGCTGTTTTATATAATGCTTATTTGCGACGATGGAGTTGACCGTGAGATTGCCATTAGCTAGTAAAATGTTAAAACGCAAAAAGTCTTTATTAGTAATGACCAAATTTTCTGTTTGTTTTCTCTGACTATAAATATATCATTGTTTAAAAGAAAAAAAATCAAGAAATTAAACCATCATACTGGTATATGGATGTATGTCCTTTAGGAAGTCTCTAAACATCGCCCATATTTACAAACATAATTAAACCATCAACTAAATTTAATTAATTTCGCGAAGGAGTATGTTACAGCAGACGGTTCATGTTTCTCAATATATTGTTTAAAGCACTATTCCGGTACATACTCGTAAACAGTGTGACTAAAATAATATCGTTATTCTCGTGTGTTTTGTTTCTGAGAATGAAGTACACAGTATCGGATATTGAAATACATACACATGTATATACTATTGTGTTTATTTATTGAAGTTTGAAGGGAAGTTTATTATTACTTTCAACACTATTATTTTACAACAGCAGCTCAAATAACACCCGAGGAGGTCTGCTTTAAATAATTAAATAGTTGGTGATAGAAAATTATTTATAGTCTAGTCACTTTCAGAGTTAATGGACATATACAAATCGTGAACAATAACAAATCAATGACCAAAAATATATTTTTAGTTGTTATAACAAACTAATACTACCGAGGGAACTGTATGTCTTCCACGTCAATGACGCCGCCAGACCACAATGTGCACCAAACAGTCACTTTTTGTGTCTCGCGTGAAGCACATGAGAATTTTCCTCGCCCCATGTGCGGCAATTTTGCTTATTAACATATCCAGAGAGGTGGATATGTGCTTTATCAGAGAAAAAGATTTTCTTTGAAAAATCAGCATCAACACTTTGCACACAATTTGCGTAAATTCTTCACTGTCCACGATCTCTGGGCTTCAGTTCTTGTGTTATCTGATTTTTATACGGGGGGTAGGTGCAAGTTCAGATACAAAACGCACCAAATGGAGCCATAAGAAAAGCTACGAACGTCGACGAATCGACAATTCCGGGTCTTCGGCCACACTTTCACTTATAACAGAAATATTCTCAGCTCAACGGTCGCCACGATGATGAACAGGCCTTACCCTATCTCCATCGTTTCCACTCTCCTTATTTTTTTTACTACGTTGCGAATTGTTCGCTCAGTAGTACAATTATATTGACCATAATCTTCAGGTAAATTTAGATACACAGTTCATACAGAATTTTTTATTTCTGTAGAACAATTTTTAAGGTTCTTAGGCCCCTAGGGGTGCCAGAAATAGCCGCCGGAAAGTTGGTAACAATTTATTTAGTATTACATATATAGAAACAAACTATTGTAGAAGTTTATGTGCTTTTCTCCGAGCATTAGTGGAGAAGTTGGCGGAGAAATAATGTCTCGGGATGAAGAAATTACCGTTCTTTGAGGTCTCTTGTTGCTCGTCGCCCTTTGTCTTCCGCCGTCTGCAGTGTGTGGTCTTTTATTCGGTGATCGGTCGTCAGCGGCATCTCTCGTCTGCCGCTCTGCAGTCTGTCCCGATCGTCTCCCTGTCAGACCTTATGTACCGTAGGTTGGGGAGGTCTGCAGCGAATCACAAACATACAGAGATATTCAACTAATTGTTGCGCGCACTTGCGATTTGTAATCGCGCGATTGTTTAGTCGTTAAAATGGAACCCATTATTTTGAATTGAAATGCACGTATATGCGACTAAAAATCACGGCGATTTAAAAAACGCAACCAAACCTATATTCATGGTGACGCGATTGTCACTCTTCTTGAATGTGTTACACTGACAAGACATAGACCTGCACGCACTAGCGGCTATTCGATCGCACTTTAGATCTTGTCAGTGTGATTTTGACAATCTATTTGTGTTGTGTCTTCCTTAGCGTTTCTTT
This sequence comes from Plectrocnemia conspersa, assembly GCF_051122295.1. Taxonomy (NCBI): domain Eukaryota; kingdom Metazoa; phylum Arthropoda; class Insecta; order Trichoptera; family Polycentropodidae; genus Plectrocnemia; species Plectrocnemia conspersa. The sequence goes on from NW_028277167.1 coordinate 12,895,122, forward strand.
TTGATACCGTAAATTACAATGTCTGACAATCCAACTGACGATTCTTGTGACGATGGTGTCATAGACAGTGCAATTGATACGGACAAACTAATTATAGAAATTGAAAAAAGGGCCAGCTATATATTATATAAAGAATTGAAGGAGTATAGTGACCGCCTTTTTACCATTTGCCGTATTTTTCTGATAGCGATTATTAACAGCTGTCTGATTTACAGTAGTGCCAATATAGGAAACTCGAATTGGATCATCATGCGAGAGCTAAATAATACTAATAATTATTTTGCGTACATAAATAGATTCACATTCTTGATTTTATTTGTTTTAATAAAAATGTAATGTATTCATTTAATATTTACGTCCAATATTACTCTCCAGGGTTTAGTAAATGTGATACGTTAGTGAATGTTTATCGTTCGTAATTATTTCATCCACATCGTAAATTTTACACTCGATTGCCCGAAGCGAATACGCTGAACCAAATTAGTGTTTTAATAATTCATCGCGCACCAAAAATAAATTTATACACAATAATACGTAAAGAAGCGTTGCACATCTCGCGTGCGCAGCGTTTTTGTTGTTGTTGAGAATTGATTAATTGCACATCCTCAAGGTTCGAAACGCACCGCAATTACTTTTTGAGATGTTTACGCGCCGTTCGGTTTAACCCTTTCGGCACGGAACGCTCCTTTTGCGCAATTGCTGTGTAATGACGTAATTGGCGCGGTTATGTAATTTTTCGACAACCATCACTTTTGGGGAACTTCCTGGAACGATAACCGTCACGCTGTCTGCGATTAAAGAACCTCGACTGTTTCAGAATGGAGACGCTTTCGGAGAGCGCCAGCATGATGCTGAGGCAGTTCAGAGCTTTGTTGAGGCACTCGCCTCTTCCCATCAACAGCAACAGGCTGCTGCAGCTCACCGCTTTGAACATGTTCGCCATCGAATCTGCACAGCTGAAAGAAGGTAAGAACACTTTTTATTGTATTCGCATCGCTGAGATGCATCTCGGCAATTATCTCAGACTCGAATTTGTATTTGATATACGACGTCGTATATAATGGTGAGGGGCGTTAACATATATAGGGAGGTGTGCGGTCGATGTACGCCAAAAAATTTGCGCTGATAGTATATATTTATTGAATTGAACGTAAAAATAAATAAACTGGATGATTTTTTTAATTATTTGTAGTTTTTCTCATAAGTAAAAGTCGTGATCAAACCTATTTAATATGAGGCTGACAACAGTTTTCCCACCTCTTCTGGTACTTTGCCACAGTATAGTTAAACCAGTTGCTGATTTGATTCGGTCAGTTGATCTGGTCGGGGATATTTCCTCTTCCTCTGTTTGACCACAACTTGACGATATAAATTGTTGTCCTTCTGGCTAGGTTAATAAGTGTCAACTTCAAGTATATTTTATAAAATTTGTTCTCGATATAGAGCTCCTATATTATTGACAAATTGGTACTGTACCCTTATTAAATAGCGTAATTTAAATTTTACGTTTTAGGAGTTATTAATATAAAAAATAATTTTAAGATTATTTTGGTCCCATTGTGAAAATTCCGTGTTATCAATGAAAATATTTATTCGCATAATTTGATTTCTGGATGCCCCTCGCGCGATTCTAATTTTGGCCCTGTCCCTCTTTTTATTTCATTTTTTGAAGGCAATCAACGACGCTCGCCTTCGGTTATTTTTTCGAGTCTCGCGAGCTTTTTACTTCTCGTTTTTCTTATCACCCCTCTCCGTTCGTCGTCGCATCGCTTGAAGCTTTTCACGTTGCGTTCTTCGTCGCGTCGGAGAGCTTTCGTAAACAATTTGTATGGTGCGCAAGTCGTTGAACTGGGAAGCTCATTTCTAAACGCAAACACCGGTTTATATCCATTTATGCTCGCTATGCAAATTGTACATTGTATTGGTGAAAGTGTACAGTCAGTAGGTTGATTGCGGGAGAACTATAATGATACACCAGTTTAGACTAATTATAAAATCGCAGTGAACGAATATTTAAACAAAAGTCAAGTCAATTTGGCTGCGCCTTTTCTTATAAAAGTAACCACTATATGCAAGTATGTTTGAACAGAAGGATTCCAAAAACATGGAATACGTTTCTTTGTAGCTTGTACGAATAGGAGAAAAGTATTATTTAGACTGTTGACCGCATTGTTAAACCATATGCATGCACAGTCGCTATGATGAAGCAAGAGTATGTCTTCCGTGTGGTCCTTTATAGGCGAAAACATTGTGGTCGCTTACTGAACGTTGACAAAATATACGATTAATAGTGCTATTTGTGTTGTTATGAGTATTGTTCGACGCGTGTCTTGAAGGTTATAAATTAATAAGCTACATATTTATATATTCTTCATATATGTTGCAAGATTCGGAGATGCAACCCTGCCGTATCTTGATATAATTAATAAACCTTGATTATGTGATTATGAATAACTCGCACAGCAATCAAATAATGGAGAGCTTTAATCATCGCAGCATTTACGATTACAGCTACGACTGTCAAATTTATTTAAGATCTTAAAAATAATCGTTTTCTCTAGAAGGCCGTCTGTTTTCTACTAAAAAAAAATTTATTTTATTTAAACAGTTTCTTATCTTTCTTGCGAGTTATGTAAGTGTATGTAAATAATGCAAATTCTTAAGCTTTCGCACACCAGCGTAAAGCTCTGCCCAATTTGAATTCGGCAATAACGCGTTATTGCGCGGTGTTACGACCCTCGTCTTGACCCCCATGGGAACGCTTTGCTTTTTGGCTTTCCTCGCGCGTCGCCTTCCTCGCACGCCGAAAAGCGGTCACGTCCACCTTTTCGGCACTGGATACACTTACGTGGCTCCATTAGAGGGGGTCCATTTCCGAAGTTACATAATTGAACACACACGCTGCCTCAAATCGCTTTTGAACTTTCGCAACGCGATATTTTTCGCTTTACGTCGTATTTACAACCACGTGCGACACTTTTCGTTCGCGCATACCTATAGCTGTGAGAACTTGTGTTTGCGTGTGTACCTCTAAAGAAAATCTCTGGAGCAGGATTTCATGCGCTGAAGTATTTATTGTCGAGAGCTATCCTTTTCACTTTGACGGCGCGATGAATCCCGGCGTCGGTTTATTGCGATGGCCATATAAAGAGACGCGGCGCATGAAATAAATATGAAATGGTATTTATAAACAATATGATTTATTCGCAGGGGTTCGTGTCGATAAAAAGATGAACTCGTCGATTGAATGCTGAATGGTATCATTATTCTTGTGCTTATGCGCGTTGAGCCTTATGAAATATGCAAATGTAGTGAATAAAGCTAAAACTCGATGGTCCACTACCTTATTTTAGTTGAATATGTTTTGGTTTGAGTTCTGGTCTTATTATAAAAAACCCTTTAACAATACATAAAAAAATAATTTATACTATAACATAATTCACGATTTAATGTTGTATTCTAAAAATCTAGGTAAACTAATATTATGTAGGTTAATACTTATTTCAATATAAGAATTCGTATAGATTCAGTAACACGTATATTTACGCCAGACAAAGAAAAAGTCTACATTAATTGGAGGTTGAGTGTCAAATACATCTAGAGTCTAAATGTATTTGACGCTCGATTTTAGATTCTTGATTTGAAGCTTGCTGGCATTGTGGCCCTAAGGCCAATATTTAATAGAAGAAGGGATTTATCAGAAATTTTATTTATTATAAATAACTAATTAGACTGATATTAACATACGCTTTTCCCGTGTGGAAAAACACCAGTTATAGACGTCATTTAAAATAATTAACAATATGTATTTCATTTTTTTAATATAGTATATGTATTAATTATTATTACACCTTTCTATAACAACCTTTAGAACTTCATAATATATATTCAATACCATAAAATAAAGGACACTAAGCCAAGAATGCTGTCACACAGCCAATTTTGTTCAAGCAGATTTTGATGATTATCTCCTCTTTATTCAAGAAAGTATTTTTATTTGGCTTTTGTTTATAATGTTTTCGGGTAGCAAATTCGTGAATTCAATTTAGGTTTCTTTAACAAATTCGCTCCCAAAAAATTTGATAACTCGCTAAAGAAGCAATTGTTGCAGCCTTAGATTGCTCTATTGCATAATTCATTTAGATTTTAGTTATTGCAACTACTTTACCCTTATTTTAAAATCAACAGGAAACTCAGATTGAAATTTACCATATAACATGTTGAAATGGCGCTTCAAATTCCTTTTCTAAAGTATAGCGACGAAAACGCTACATATCAAACATCGAAATTATACGGTTGTAAAAGGACGCGCGCTAGACCATACAGTCCACCATGCACATAATAATATTGTTATTCTACCCTATGGTTATCGATCGCTGTGTGATTATCTGAACCGTTTCTCTTTTAAGGCATGAACATATTTTGTGTGTGTCCAAAAAGAGATGCAATTGGCTCACAAACATCTTCATCTGCGATTCCCAAAAGATGTCTAGCCACTAAATATTAAGTTCCTGATTTACCAAATTGCAATGTATTCTTTGTTGTTGTTTATCGTCGATTTATTTTGACCGATATAGCAATCTAGAACAATCTCTTACGATTTGCGCGCTTTGCGATTGAAATTATTAACGTCCGAGCTGCAGTATAAAGTAATGACCGTTTCTGGTCACATTACACGTCCATAGATTGCGACATTACAGTCAGACGCAATCAGATTCAGCTACGTTTGCGCGCTTTATGGCTCTCGGTAGTAGGTATATTCTATTCCCGCTAATTACGCGGTCGCGGTCGGCGGTTCGACTCCCGTCGATAGCTCGCTGCTAACGTAAATATTGTGTGTCGGCCCGAATTTACATAATAGCTGTGTAAATTGTTTACGCGACTTGCGACGCGGGGGCGTGTCATTAAAAGCTACACGTCTGGTGTAGTATGGATGTTTTTATTTTGTGACTTTACAGGTTATCCATGCCGCTTGATGGCTTCATTCGAATCGGACGCATTTGCAGTCTATACTAATATGCTAATATTGGATAGAAGCGGCAATGGTTTAACCATTTGAGCGGTATCGCCGTACATGTACGGTGGTTAATCTTTCACTATTTTGTGGTACTCCAGATAGTTATATATTTATATATGTATGTATATATAACTAAAGAAATAATTATTTTGTTTATTTAATATTTTTTGAATTTGATTTATTGTGAATGATTTTTATAGAAAATAATTTGGTGACGGGAGGGTGATTAGACACAGATTGAGCCGCTGTAGTAGTAATTTATTGCGATATGCAGTTAATATGCCTGCACTACACTCCCTGGAAGTTGGCCAAGGTTGGCCAAGGACGGAGAATATAGTGGGTTACTTCGGTTGAGTTCGGTCTAAATCTCTCGGAAGTTGTCCGAGGTTACCGAGAACGGGAGGTAAAGTGGTGGTAATTCAGTCGACTTGGCCAGCTTCGAGCGCTTCCGAACATTGTCGGCATTATTTCCGAGTCAAAGAGACCGAAGTCGGAGCTGCTCTTTCGAGCGCGAGCGGTGAGATACTTCCCCTTTCGCTCTCTCGCGTGTTAAGTGACGAGAATGAGAGAGATAATGATATGGTGCTTCGCAAACTGAGATAGAACGAGTAACTCGGTTCAATTTCAGTATGCGCGTAGGCGTCCTATGGTTAACACGCATGTCGAGCGCTGCATCGTGGTCACGTGGTCAAGTTATAATACCACATGCTTATCGGGGACTTAAACAGACTCTTACTGACATTTTGAATATTATTTTAGAGCACCAGAAGGGATTAATTATATTTTTGATAGTATATTCTTCTAACAGATATCGTTATTATATTTTTTTTCATATAAAATTACATAATTAAAAAATAATTAATGGTACTTGATTTTGTTAAAAAAAATCGTTTCGAATATCTTTATGTATTTTCCTAGATCGGTTTATATAAATGTCACACCATAACGAATTCTTATTTAGAATCGATGGCGACAAATTCTAGGATACTCACAGATGTGGTGTTCGTATTCTGAAGTATCATTTTTATGCCTTATGACATTTTGCAAAAGCCGACAAAGATTTTGCGTAAATTGAATATTTACGACCGAAATGTTTTCACTGATATTGTATTGGTGAGTGGCCACACAAACTTTTATACTTATCAGTAGCGTAATTTTAATAATATGACAATTTAAAAATTGCGATTATTTGGCACGTTTTTCGATCGCGCGTAAATATGCCGGCTGTACGTGACAGAAGCCGCCGTCCGGACGGCATATGAAATTTGCGACAGTGTGGTCGCTTACTCGAAGTCGTAGGTCTCGGCCGACTACAGTTGTAACTTCGGTTCGGACAACTTCCAGAGAGTGTAGGCATAACATGTTAGTATATTTAGCTTAAGTTTTATGGATGTAATAGTAATTAGACGGTTAAGTGCACCAATAAAAAAAAATTAAGCATTTACTTGCATAATTTTGAAGTGTCTAAATTAAATAAAAAAGCAGTGCTATATGTATCCAATATGATTTATTTAATTATATAAAAAGTATTGCTAATGTCCATGATATTAAAGCGATAAAGGATACGTACAATTAAAAAGGAACAGCTGATGACTCGCAATGAATAAAAATATATAAAAGCAACGTTTCGCTTCATAAATCATAATGGCGCGATTTACCGACCGAGCCGCGTTTATTTTTACGTTTCCAACCTTATATACAACTGGTACACTGGTACTCTCAGATTATCTCGCGTAATTTGAGATTCACAAAGATCAGCAGTTGCTAACGCACGAGGTTCTCTGAAAACGGATGCTGGGCGTATCATCATTTCGGTTCATGGGGATGGATGTTGGGATGCATTTATTACGTTCACACGGGCAGGTGTGTTTTGCGTTTCCACCGTTGGACTGGTTTCGTTGCGTCAAACGATCGTTTCACGATCTAGTGCCCTCGGTTAAGTCATATAATGCTCTTCTCCGAGATCTTTTTATAACTTCTATATCCGCCGCATCCTGTTTTGTGCGTAATGAGAGGTAGGTCTAGAGACACCTTCGCGCGTCCGAGAATGTGTCGCGAAGTTAATACGCGTAGATCGCGGGGGTGGATTGGGTGTTTAAAACAATCAGGTAGATATTTATAGAATCTTTATTTTTTTTGTCTTGTTACGGTGGCAGTATGTGCGTTGGAAGGCCCTGATAAATTTAGCAGAGCTTTCTTAATTAATTTTTCAAAAATATAATACACACAGGACTTTGTTAACTAGTTTTCATTTATTTTTATGTCCAGTATGCAGTATGTTACTTGACTTGAAAATTTGTGTCATTTCGCACCATCTTGAATGTGACTCAAATTCTTGAACATATGAGTTTTCTCGAGTAGAGAAATTAGATGTGATGCCTTTATTTGTATTATGGCGGTTGAATTTCCCCAAAAGTGTCCGGACCATTGCACTTGTAAAGTTGGTCAGCTTTTGAATTTGAAAATAGTTACTGGGGGCCATATTGGTACTTTACGGTGGATAATGAGTTTAAATGAATTGTGGCGTTCTTCAGCACTAATCGTTGGAATTATTTTAGAATAATAAAAATGACTGCGGCAATAATTTTATTTATTGATATCGAGACCTTTGCCTTTATTAAGGGTACTTATCCACTATAAAGACTTGCATGTTTATCTCACTCCACTCTTTTCTCATTCGCAAAGAAATACATAAAAACTATTAAGGTGTTTTGTATCATGCAAGAATATAGTACATAGTCTGTATACTATATTTTTTCTGCTTTCGGATTTTCAGAACGAGGTGTGTCGAATTATATTTGTCGGCTTAGTGGTTGTTGAGTAGCTGGGATTGTCGTCGTGATATTTTCTGGGCGATCCGCTGACGTCTCTCGTGTCTATCAGCCTCTGCTTGTCTGTGCAAGTATCCCTGAGTTTGTCTCGAATGCCGCCTGGTGATCAAGTGTCATATTTTACAATGATCGTTTAAGACAGCTCTGACGAATCGTATACGAGGAATACGTATCGCTTCTTAAACACCCCCCAAAATGTGTTCAAGCAATAAGAGAAAACAAGGCCTAGATGGCTACTTCAGTGATCGTTTGAATCAAGAAGTTCGAAACAAATACGCGGGATTAAATGTATTGTCAAGCACGCGTTCTCTCATAAAAAATATAGTTTTTCGATGGTGATAATGAGTAGTTAACTTCTCTGGATGGATTGCTATTAGGTGGTCCGTGTAATAGTTCTAATTGTTGATGCTCTTCTTTTAAGGTAACTATATCTCTTTCCCGTTGGGTGATGCTATCTTTCGAAACGGATTGATGTAGTGTAGGAGATCTCTATTTTCGTTATTCAAGTGGTCGTTATGATAACTTCTTAATAATAACGCAGGTGGTTGAAAACCTCCCAAACTGTAATTCATTTTATCTTTAAACAACGGTCATTCAGGCGTTATTTTAAAGGCTTGCAGTCCATATCTTATATATTTTAGGCGACCCTTAAATTTCAAGTCCTCTTCGTAGACGACCTTTACAATGTAATTGTACATTAGCCAAGATTAATTTCAATTTCCTTTACAAGTCCAACCAGCAGTACACATATACACACACTGACTTTGGAATTTTGTTTCCGCTGAAGACATGAGCGCGGATGCGGATTATTTTTATTAATCCCGCCAGCATCCGGTGGACCGGTCCGACGGGAAATATCTTTTTGCGCCACTATTAAAATATGTCAATGATAAAGCTCATATTCGATTAATTGATCGATGACGGTCGTAGCGGTGCATAACGAGATGCTGTAATATGTGCATGTAATATTGTTATTATTATAACATTAACATATGAGCGAGCATCTAGGGGAGATGGAGTCGCCAGGACGCATAATGCGATCCTCCGAGTCGCGCACGCAGGCGCCACAGATACATCTTCTCGGTAAAGTCCTGTCACACGCCGCTGCCTGCGCTGCTGCTTCGAGGGGAACAAAAATAAACCCGTATAAGATAATAAGCGAGTCATTAAATCTCCAGCGGTATGAAGCTATGAAGATATCGGCGCAACGGGTCCTCCCGCTCGACTCTTCTCTTCTCTCACCAGCATCAGCCGGCGCAAAGTTTAAAGACCCCGATCGGTGGAGAACTTGAAATGGGTCGCGAGCGGACGAGATAAAAGATCGTGATTTTAGAGCGCCGTGATCGACAAGCGAGCGACGAAAAAATCGCGAGTCTATCTGCCATGTCGGTGGAAAGATGGGAAAGAGGGGTAGCGCTGTGTTCTTCACGACTAAACCGAGTGCCTGTATGTATGAAAACTGAGCAAAAAACCTTGGATGGATTTTTTACTCGTGCTTACCTCGAGAATGGCGATGAACATGGCAATTTGTACTTTGAAAACGGCAGCTCTAAATCAAACAAAACTGCAATCAATTGCATTCGATATAACTTATCTCGTTACACTTGTCTTAATACCTCCTCCTAATAATTTTGCCCAATAATCCATCTATGTGAAACTTTGAAGTTTTCTGTACATTCATACTTCAAATACTATAAACTAGCGAAATCCAAAGTCATTCGGCGGTGCAGCGATACAGTTTCGTTTATTTTAATTGAACGCGTTGAACAGACAAATATGAACACTTGTGTACCGTACCTGATCGGCATAAAATACATTTTTTGATTTATTAAATTATTTTTCAAATTAGCCCGAATCGAAAGCGAAGTGGCAGGTCCGTTGGCATGTTACTTGTGGATTAAGTCAAATATGGCAGTGTTTTGGCTTATATTATATATCATTGACGAATTCAACGATTCAGTGCAAAATCAGAATCTCTGTGTTAGTCTAATTATTAGATGTAGATTTAAAATGCTTCACTATAGAATGTTCAATTTGGGGTTGATATTAGAAACTAACCTTTTATGTTAAATTCCTATCCAACGGTTTTAACGCAAATCGCTTCTACTATTGATAATTCTCAGCGTAGTTTGTAAACCGCAAATATTCCTAGTGAATTATTTAACCCAAAATATGTCATTTATAATTATTGTTCTTTCAACATCTTCAAATGAAAAAAACGCAGTCAATTTTGTGGAGCACCGATGGTATTTTGATTGAACAAAAATCATGATTAGTAAAAGGATGTCGAGGTTAATTTGTTTAGCAGGATATTTTTTAAACTCATTTAAAAAATAATGACAATTTAAATTTTTGTCAAAAAGCATTTATTTAATTCAAATTTATATTATCTACTTCAAAATATTATATATAATACACTTATGATAGCGTTTTTTTTTTACTATCTGTAAAACATTTGTGGAGTGCAGTATTTGGTATATAGTTTTCAGTTCACTCAACGATTTTATCTTTGAATATTCTATGATCGCAAAACGTTGACATTTAAATATCCACTGTATCTGCAAGGATAGGAAACAATTACAGAAGCCATATCTGGAGAATATGGTTGCTGTTGGCATCACGACGGTATTAGCTGGTGCGTTATCGTGGTACAAAATTCATTAGTTTTTTTGTACTCATTTCTAACAATTTTCTTTAGTTTGCCTTACGTAATTGAAACCTCGTGGACAATAAAGTTATAATAAAAAAATAACAGTAATGAGATCGTTGACATTCAATCGAACTTAACGTGCTTTTTTGAGTATTAGGTATTAGTATTATTATTATTATTATTATTATTACTCTTCAGCGTGCTTCCATTAAGACGATTGGACATTTGTTTCGATGTAAGAATCATACATACATCTATGATTCGTCACCTGTTATGAAGCATTAGAGTAATTCTGGGTCGGTCCTTTTTTTGAAAATCAACAATTTTGGAACTAATTTGTCTGTCGTGTCCAAAATCTTAAATCAAAATTATTTCGTATGAATCTTACGAGATATTGACATTTGAAAAATCTCGGTGAATACTTACTTATGTTAGGCATGTGAGACATAAAATAAATATGCGAATAAGTAATACGACGGAAGGTGAGAAATATTATATTATATCAATTATAAGTCAACGGTTAAAGATTTAGGCGATAATGTTGAGATTAAGATAAATGTTAAAATATCTAATACTCACTTATTTGCCAGTTTTTGTATGTTTCTATTTACATATGCTTAAGCTTTTATTATATATGTACATATGTATGTTATAAAATCCTAGACTCATTACTGGATAATGCTATTTAATATAATAAACAAGCAGCTCTTTGTAATATTGGTAAATATTATATTAATTTTCAATTTTGATGATGAATTTGTAAAAATAATAAAATTATTTAATTTTTATTGTCTTTTTTGATAAACTACTTGTTTACGATGATTCAATTAATGAACTTATTAACCTTTCAAATCAAATTTTATAAATAGAATATTTTGCACGATTAATATTATATTATACTATATGTTTGTACAATACATAGGCCATCATGCCGCATTGGAAATATTTCATCAATTTCATGCCATCATGACGCAGATTTGTAATAAATAAATAAATATACGGCTCGATACCCCTATTATTCGATATGACTGCAAAGTGGTTAACTAATTTGTGTTGAGCTTTGAAGAACTACATATAGTACTTGAACATTGATTGGTGCGAAAGGTTTACGATTCCGTAAGTCGAGACATACGTACGTAGTGCCTATAAACATTGATATATTAATCAATAATCGTAAAACAGCTCAAGTTATCGTTGTGTATGGGCTCACTAATAAATTAAATTATAGAAGGCACGTTAATTGAAATGAGAATTTTCGATTGCCGTTAAGACTCTTGGCCCCCGGGCTCCGTTCTTATGAGGGGCGTTATATATTGATCGGGATGTTTTTTTTTGTTTCTGCCTGTTTTATTAATACCTGCAATACTTATTCGTGTACTGTATATATTACGCTCGGGATTAACGAGTCGTTAACGCGTTTTTCGGCGCGGATTTACGACCGCGCAGTGTTTCACGCGTATCGCGCGTGCCACTTTTGTTTTTCGCTGTTGTGGCGCGCCATAAGTTATAAGGGTAGCCATGTGCGCTAAATTTTATTTTGATGACTTTCAAAAGTTCGTCAGTGGAATATGTGTTCACCCCACACTCTTATTCTTACGTGTGCATTTTAAGCTCTGGATTCCCGATAAATTTCGATCTTTATTACTTCCTGTACTTTTTATAATATAGAACTGGCATTAATTAGTGGATAAAAATTTAATCGTTATGGAATGTCGTAATTTGAGATAATTTTTATACAGCGTAGTTTGAGATAATTTTTATGACGATAAAATAAATTATACAGTTAACTAAAGATAATTTGTTTTTTTTTGAAGTACTATTATTTACAATAAACATTGATAACCCATTTTGTTTTGTTATATTGTGATTGAGAATATGATGGATGTATAAGTTTGTTTGAATTCCTTTCTAAGTTGCTCCAAGAGCAAATGGTATCTAATAGTGTATTATATTGGGACCAGTGGCGTAGCTATGGTGGGGCGGAGGGGGCGGGCCGCCCCGGGCGGCACTTGCTTGGGGGCGGCATGTTCGCGATGGAATCGTCTAGTGTGTTTCTTAACCCTCAATAAACTAAAATTTATGTAAATCTACGAATAGCAAGAGCTTAACAATAATCAATTTATTATTATAAGAAATGTTGATTTTATGACCCTGCAAAAAATGTATGGGGGGGGGGCAGCAATTTTAAGGATTGCCCCGGGCGGCATATACCCTAGCTACGTCACTGATTGGGACTTTTTGTTGTAAAGGATTATATATGAGTTTTTACAATAGAATCTCCTGTAATGAAGTATATGTAATGAACGAATCTCTAGAATCTTTTGTAACCAAGTTTCATTTAAATACTGTTTTATTGTATTATTACAGTGTAAGTTATTTTAAAAATTGTTTAAAATGGACACTTCAATTGTCACATATTGATGTACGCTCTCCTTTCTAACCATTTAATATTGTAGTTGTAATTGATAAGTGTGCTTCCTTTTCCATTTACTACAATAAATTGGAAACAATTGTCGTTTTTAGTCGGTTGAGTTCTCAATCTATGTTTTCCATTTTTTTCGCGTTCGGATATTTGTACATATTGTATTTAAATTGTACTTTTAAATTATGACAACCTGTTTTAAGCGGATAGCTTAAAGCAGATTGAGCGGTAGTAGGCAGCATGTTCATGTGCAGAGGTCGCACGAATAGCACTATCTTAAATTCAACTTTAATCTTTCTAAAAAGGTCCATGCGAACGTCTTTTTCTTATGTATTGCTCTTTGCCATACTTCGCGAGAAATCAGGGATTGGTATGCTTTGTAAAGAGTAGAACTTAAATTGACCCGCACAGTCAACACATCTGAATTTAATAAAGCATTTGTGGAATATTTTAAATAATAACTTTGCTCTCAAGTAAAGCTGCTGGAAAAAAAATATTTGCCTTGCTTCGCCATCGCTGTTAGATTTGTCGTTTTTTGCATTTTCTGCACAATTGTTTGATAATTTTCATCTTATCCGTTGTAACCTTTAATAAAATGGAATTAGAACATTGCGCTTGCTTTCTGTGTCGGAACTGGTTCTGCGGAAGTCAGCGCTGCCGACCGATGGGTAAGAGCATCGTTATGCGAGCGTCTCCTGGACCGCAGGAGTTCATGTCGTCGGCATTGTCGCTCGATTACCGTTCGCCACGAGGTATTCCTGCAATGTTGCGTCTTCTGCGCCACCATCACCACCACCACCACCATCATGATTGCAATTATGCGTGCGGGTTTTACATTAATTTTAAACGGCGCCGGCGGGCGGCGGCGGGCGCCGCGCCCTATCCATCTCTTCGGTGTATATATAGCCGGTCAGCTTAACTGTGGAGGATCTTGATTCGCAGCCGCCGCTGATTAATCCGTTTATGTCCGCATAAATCCGAGATCGATCGATCTGAGGCCGACGGACGCGTCATGAATACGGCATTAAGGGTGTTTAGGCGATGGATTGATATTGTCCGGCGGATCTTATGTAGTTTGCATGTTGATGTGAAGGTGCAGCTGGAATGTCCCTGGACCAAGTTCTGTCAATGCAATGATCTGTATAACTATATCTATAACAATACTCACGTGCATGAAAAAAGACACTGCTTCGTCGTCAGTTGCCGCTCCACTACCGAGAAACTGCTGTATGTTTTACCGCGTTCTATATCAGTGTCAACACTTTTAAGGTTGATCCAACTACAGTTTCGGACTTTTTTAATAATCGAACATTCGATGTTTTTATATTAAATATGAAAAATAATATCGATTAAATGGTCGCCTCAGGATCTTTTGCAGCAGCCGATCCTTTAAGCAATCTATTTCGTAAATGTGTTGCTGCGAACTAACAGTTGACACTTTGAACGCGCGTGATTATTGACAGCTGTCTGATTTACAGTGCTGCCAACATAGGAAACTCGATTTGTTTTAAAATATAGTGGGTAAATTAATATTGAGTCTCTTAAGGCGCTGTGGATTACATTGTATTGGTTTTCCATTTGCCTTGTATGAGTATAAAACTAGAATAATTTTGCACGTATTACGTGTCTTGATTTTTATATGAAAAATATTTTTCTTATTGCGAAATAATGTTGATTATATTTACCACATAAAGTTAATTCGCACGTTACTTGGAGTGTTTTTATATAATCTTGCAGCTAATGAATCTATCGATTTATATGACGAATAATTTTAGTGCTTAAGTATTTAATATGAGTTTGGAAATGTTTTCGTATAAAACCCAATTTTCAGGAAGATAATAGGCATATTCGATCTTTATCGTCGATCTCGATAAACGCATGAAATACTTTTTTGAATATAATTTATCAGCCGTCTTTCATCTGGACTTATCTCATTTTTAACATACGTCAATCATCGTTTGAGTATAATCTTGCAATCGTGAATGTTGGGGCGGCACCAGCCCGAGGATACTGCGTTTCTCGACAATTCTCGACACATTACAAAAAAAAACTAAATCGGAATCAATGTATCAAATCTATAATATGTGAATATTGCTTTTAAAGGTCCCTTACACTCGCGCCTTTTTGTTTATGATTCACAAACGTAAAAGGATGCACACCTTCGAGGGTTTCGATTTAAGCGGCCCTCTATATTTATACACCTTCATTAATAACATGTATCCAAAATTAAATCTGCTATTTTTTTTATATTTTTTGTGTAGCGATTTATTTTTATACGTTCATGAACTTTGCGTTTCTTTGGGCGGGCAAACATAAATTATTTACAATTGCACATTTTAAGTTTATTTAGCGATTAGTTCAATGCTTTTTGACACATTATGCAAAAAAAAAAATGTTTGTGTCTCATATTTATCTGAGCTGAGTTTCCTTTCGGAAAGAATAAGAAATGACATTGTTCTAATATTAAATATTAAATTTAATTCTAATATTATAATATTAAATTTAATCATGTTCAGATATATTATTAGTTTTTATTAAAAATATTTTTATAAATTTATGGTTGCACTTTTTAAGGTTTTTCTCCATGAATCTTATTATTCTTCATTTGAGCTTTGTTAAATAACAAAATGGAACTCGATATTATTGCAGCAGGATTTTCTATAACGTAACTAAGAAAGTGTTACTGAAACATAAATATTTTTTTCTCAAATACATTTTTGTGTATAATACAAGTTTCATTTTTAATAATCTATTTCAAATTATTTATCAATATGAGAAACTGGCACAAATAAATCGATAGATTATAAAGATTTTATATTATGTAACCTAGCTTGATCTAGCTTTATTTTAATTAATTTTCTCAATATTCACCCATGAGATTAGGAAAAATTGGAAAATGTGATCGATCAGAGTTATAATTAATAATAGTCATAAACATTTCTCCTTCCAGACATGGCAAATTAAAAATTGTGAGAATTTAACTGGCGACCTTCAATTTACGAGCAACGGCTCTCATCACTGCTTCATCGCGCTGGTCTTTCTTAATGTTCGACTTGAATTTATTACCAATCAATATTTTTTCAACCCAACTCATTAAAATGGCGAGCCGATCAGAAGACGATACTTAATTATCTCTTAGCAATATATTTTTTATTCAGTAGCAATCGAACAGCGGGAGTCCGCGTCGACGCGTTGGACTCGAGAGGCAAAGTATCGCAATTAACGGCGTTTTAGCGTGCAAACGGCGCCGTTAACAACAACGAATCGAACACCCCTAATTCGCGACTAAATTAATTTCAACGTAATGACGCGCGTGCGCATTCGCTATTATTTATCGGCGTTTAATGGAGCGCGCTTGCGCGAGCGACGCTGCCCTCGCGCCAGCATGCGTGCGCGCACGTACGACCACGATTTATGGATGTTTATAAATAGCAGCTTCGGAAGAATGGAGGGCGCTTGTCTATTATAACGACGCGGGATGCCCTCTTGTATTTTTATTAATAGTATTTTTACTTTACAGTGGTATCGGTATGGCTTGGGGGGTACTTAGCGGTGGTAATTGCGCCATTATTCCCCGGGGCAGATGCGTGAGTACGGTCCGCGAAAACGACGGCAATCTTGCATTGTTTGCGTTTATTACGGCGCCATTCCTTCGCGTGCCGCAAATACGTGAAATTCGCACCAGACCTTACTCTCGTAAGAATTCGCTTAAATAGTTTCAGCGCTGAAACGAAGGACGACGCGTCAAAGTTGAACAAACGTGCGTATCACGGGAGAGTGGGGGAAGTGGCTTCTAAACATTAAAAACAATAATCTAAAATAAATCATAATATCTTGATTATCTATTCCAAAGTATGCTCTTGGAAAATCTAGATTGTTTCATTTGATTACACTCTAATTCTGACCAACAGGCTGTAATTCAATCTCTAGTGTGCTTATTGTTTCGAGTGAGTCTTCTACTATATATAAAAAAAATAAAATAAATAAATTCGATTATCTTAGATCACTCTTTGCGTGGCGTGTGATCCTGATTTTTCGTTTATTTTATAATAGAATAATATTTTTAAACTATTCCTATCTATTTTTAGTAGCCTGTACAGTTTAGCTATATGCATTAATTCGCTGTCAATTATTTGATCATAATATATAATAGTAATTGATAAATATAATAATTCCATTATTTGTCTTCATTTAACATTGCAGTTTCTCGTTAGCAGTAATTTCATATTACTAAACATAAGCGGTAAATAGCGTTTTAAAATAGGCGTATAGTTTCACATGTATATAAATCAGGTTATTGGATCACAGGCAATTTTTAATCATAGTAAAATAATGCATAACAAATTACAGCAATAAATATTAATATAAAAAAATTTAGGTAAAATCTCATCATATATATATTGTTGTATAATAAATCACTTAAATTTAATTTAAAACATTTTTGAGTTCTTAATTTTTTTTATATATGTATATAAAAATATACTAATCTGACCTTATTGGAAATAATAGTGAGTACAGTAGAATTATTTAAATCAACGTTTAATTTTACATATGATACATAGGGCTGTTTTATTTCTGTGATAGTGTTGTCATTTTTCAGCTCTATTACTCCATTCATAATTTTTTTCTGAATGTTTTCTTATTCATATATATCTAATTCAAAAGCAAATACGGGGACGACAGATCAACGATCGCATTATGTAATAATATAATATATCGATCAATTATCGAACACAACGAGCAGAGCAATCGGGCTTCCGATCGCACACAACAAACGCGCTCATATATTATGCGGAGCGCAGTTTTGTCAGATAGATCGGTCCACCACTACCACTAGTGCCAATCTGCATCTCTCGCCGCTTCCTACGTAGTTCGTGTCCGTGTCGCCGTTTGCGGTCGAGGGTGGGTGGGTTGTGTGTTCGGCGGGGGGCTAGCGGAGGCTCTCCGGTCTGGGCGCGGGGGGGTCGACGAACCGAAGCCGGCAAGGCTGCCCCAAGGTCGCCAGCGTCCTTCGCCCCCTTCCACTACTATGCCATCTATCGCCGGATGTTGTCGAAGCCACTGGCTGGTTGCTCTGGGTTGTTGTCTAGGCAGGAATTTTTCGCGAATCTGTTCTGACTGCGGTACTGCTTGGTCTATTCCACGTCTTTCAGTGGTGTAGTGGGGCCGGAACGTCGTTCCGGTATATTTTCCATGACCGGCACGCGTTCCGGTACAATTTGTTAGAATATATAGTAAAATTAATATGAGCTTAATTGAATAGTCACTGAAAACCCATTTTTTAACAGCACGCTGAACAGCTCAACTACAAATAAAATAATCAAGATATTGGTTTCTGGGTTCACATAAACTGAACTTCATAGGTTTTAATAGTAAAATGAAGTAGCGTTCCGGTACTTTTTTTAAAACTACTTCACTGGCGCTCCTGCTTCGGCGTGACTCAAAAAGGCACATTGAACCGGCTCGTATTAGTAAATTTGTACATTAGTTTGAAGCGGTGCTTTTTTAGTATTTGCTTCGACGCGACTCTTGAGATTCGTATCCAAGCATAATTTGCATGAATTAAAAAAAAAGAACTTTTTAAATAATTAAAATAATAAATTAATTGTCAGTTTTACGTACTGACTAATGCGACCTGCTCACTCAGTATGCGTCCTTACAAAAAGGCACACTGAACCGGTACGTGTTAATATAATATTTTATTTATCATAAAATCAATTGATCCTAAAATATTGGGACATTTACAATTTTTGGTATTTCAAAAATCATATATAATATATATGCTTAATGAAGAGGGGGAGGGGAGTCAGGTTAAAATTAGCGTTCCGGCACTAAATATTTAATTTAACAATACACCTCTTCAAATTATCGTAGCAATGGTGCGCTTGTAGTATTTTTAGTTCCATACTTTTGTTATATGTAATGCAATTAGGTGAAAAAAAATATGGTGCTTATTTATATTATTTAAATTACATTTGTCATAAAAGCTTCATATATATTACTCCCGCGAGCCCCGCTCTGGACTTCCGGAGCCATTCAATTCATTTTCAATTTCCATCAATTTCCATTTTTCTTATCGCATGTTCGTGACATTGTAAGCTCAATTGATCTCTTGCGAGTTAATGATTCAGGATCTGGAGCACAGAAGCTTTAACCTTAACCTGTTCCTTGGTTTTCATCGACCTTGGCCGTCTTGTGGGCTTCTGATTAAGGATGGAATCTGTAGCCTCCAATTTTCTGATTCATGACTTAATTGCACAATCTCTGGGACACAGATTGAAGTCGTGCAATCCGAACTCAGCTCAAAATAAACGTCTAACAAATGTGCATGAATCGCAATTTTTGTAAAATTGTTTTACACATATCGTTCGTTGTGCTCCCGTGAAACGATCCATCGTGACTGATATTCCGATGACCCACCTATTATCCCCACAATGCGCGTTCCCCTCTCTGCATACCATATATTTCACGTTTTTGACATAATTCAACACAGCACTTTGCTTTTGGAGGGCTTGCGTATCGCGCTTTTCACCTATCATCTCTCTATCCGACGTTTCAACCTCCGATGTTGGGGTCATTCTCCTATTTCGTATCAAATTTATAAGGTCAACGATGACACATTGGTGTAACCTGTTATATTTTTAATAAATCACTGCTCCTGTGGCTGGCGTAGAAAATAAAAATGAATACGCTTATCGTTTTTGCATAAATTACTTAACCCTCAGGTTGTTTATAAATTAAGCAAACAACGTTGTTTTTATTTATTTAAATATTTATGCTTTCCTGATGTTAATCCTAGCTCTTGTTTATATTTTCACGGTTTTGTTGAGGGTATGCGTGAACTTTTCATATTTAAGAAAAGAGTCAATGCTATGCTACTTTTTATTTTTTAAACTTATTTATTTATTATTACTAATCTGATCATCCTGATGCGTTATTATTGACACTATACGAACAATAATTATACAAATAAACAAAAAACACAAAATATATGAGCACCATTCCATCGCCAAAAACATACTTGTGTTTGGCAAACTCGTTAAAAAGCTGGATGGCTCATGCAATAGGAGCGTTCTCAAGCGCTGATGTCATGGCCGCTACGTTCAAGTAGAAGGGACGCGATCGCGGCTCTAGAGCACTAGAGAGCTGAAAGTTGCTTAGCATTGCCGAGTTGTCAACACCGCAACTTTAAAAGTGCTTAATTGAGTAGACACTACGTAGAGAATGCAATGAATTATATTCCGACGCTCCAAGCAAAAAAATACAATTTGAATACGTATTCGACCCGCACTTCATCTTGTAGAGATATCTCAGAAATTTTCTTTGAATTCTCTCCAACAATAAGAGTATTTCGTTTCAGTTGGATTCCAGACAAATGAGCCACATTTAAGGACTATACTTGATTGGTTAATAAAACAACACAGCGAAAGCTTATCTGATTAAAATGGTGATATAGATTGTTCTCTGAATTTCTCCAAACAATTTTCATTCCATCTCCCTACCAAAGTTTGCTATTATAATTGTTCAGTCACTAATTTTGTGGTATTTCTAATCAAGCACAAATATTTAGATGTCTATGTTTTATTGGAATATTAAATCAAATATAATACCAAATAATAGCTGTGCTAAATAAACCATGTTATTATACGCCATTATTCTCCGAACAACTTGATTTAATAGAGACGATAAACTCATCATAACTAGTAAATAATATAGGCTCCTGTTTATATAATAAACAAAATTTATGTCTAAAATTTGATCCTACATTTAATACAATAGTAATGTATGCACG